>NC_138768.1:895943605-896076105 GCF_965119305.1 Pelophylax lessonae | reverse complement strand
TTAATATTATACGCTACCAGGATTATTGTATGCTCTGCCTGACTACCAGTGGAGATATCGTGGATCGTACGGCTACTCCGCTACAGCAGCAATCTGCGATTTTTATTGTGGGAATGCGACATTGAGGTATGAAGAGGTATGACTCAACGCGTTTCGTCAGCAAGTCTGATGTTATCAAGAGTCACATGATCCCCCCGTCTATTCCTTATTTATGGATTCACCACTCCTCCAATCTGGTTCAGTAACTTGAAGAATGTTGGTATATTGGGTGCTATTGGCTACCATAAACTTTCATTACAGCGCCATTTAGAGGCCAAATAGAAAATCGAATACACAGGAGATCGGGAGATTGTATATAGAACATGGAGAGAAGTTTTATACAATTCCACTTCCCACATCCTAAATTTCATACCATACACCGCCAGCAAGCCTCCCCTCCCCCCATGATGAACCCCACTGTGTATACTCTCCCCTCCTCCCATTATAAATCCCACTGTGTATACTCTCCCCTCCCCCCAAGATGAACCCCACTGTGTATACTCTCCCCTCCCCCCCGATGAACCCCACTGTGTATACTCTCCCCTCCCCCCCGATGAACCCCACTGTGTATATTCTCCCCTCCCCCCATGATGAATCCCACTGTATATACTCTCCCCTCCCCCCATGATGAATCCCACTGTGTATATTCTCCCCTCCCCCATGATGAATCCCACTGTGTATACTCTCCCCTCCCCCATGATGAACCCCGCTGTATATACTCTCCCCTCCCCCCCCGATGAACCCCACTGTGTATATTCTCCCCTCCCCCCATGATGAACCCCACTGTGTATACTCTCCCCTCCCCCCCGATGAACCCCACTGTGTATACTCTCCCCTCCTCCCATTATAAATCCCACTGTGTATACTCTCCCCTCCCCCATGAAGAACCCCGCTGTGTATACTCTCCCCTCCCCCCATGATGAACCCCGCTGTGTATACTCTCCCCTCCCCCCATGATGAACCCCACTGTGTATAATCTCCCCTCCCCCCCCCGATGAACCTTACCTCCCCCCCCCCCATCCCAACCCCTCCCTCAGTAGTAGAATAGATGCATGAATTAATAATACAAATTGAAATGCAGCGCACTGGTCTGACCCCTGAGGGGAAATGTGGAGCGCGGGGTTAAAGGTCACAAACCTGAGAATTCTGAGTCCGACCGCCTTCTGTGCTCCCAGGAGGAGAGCGGAGATCTTCCATGGTTCCTCCTGCAGAGAACACAGACAGTCCATAATATTCTCTACACCAATCACCATACACCCCTACCCCACCATACACCCCTCCCCCACCCTGCACCCCTCCTCCACCCCTCCTCCACCCTGCACCCCTCCCCCACCATCCACCCCTCCCCCACCATCCACCCCTCCTCCACCATCCACCCCTCCCCCACCATACACCCCTCCTCCACCATACACCCCTCCTCCACCCATCACCATACACCCCTCCTCCACCCATCACCATACACCCCTCCTCCACCCATCACCATACACCCCTCCTCCACCATACACCCCTCCCCCACCATCCACCCCTCCTCCACCATACACCCCTCCCCCACCATACACCCCTCCTCCACCATACACCCCTCCTCCACCCATCACCATACACCCCTCCTCCACCCTACACCCCTCCTCCACCATACACCCCTCCTCCACCATACACCCCTCCTCCACCATACACCCCTCCTCCACCATACACCCCTCTCCTAATTTATCACCATGCACCCCTCCTCCACCCTGGACCCCAAATTGACTCCCACAGGGTCTGGGGCCCTCAGCTTTCCCAGGAGGCCATGGTGTGGTCCAGGGACCTTTCCATTGTCCAGGTGAAGCGGCCAGAAGTCCGGTATTTTATTAATCTGTACTTTATTATTAGGTGTCATGGGGCGGGGCATGGGGTGGTCCTGCATGGGGCGGGGCATGGGGCGGGGCATGGGGCGTTCCTGCATGGGGCGGGGCATGGGGCGTTCCTGCATGGGGCGGGGCATGGAAATAGCAGAACCCCCAATCATCGCCATCTACAATCAACTTTCCACCGACAACCCCTTTATTGTACAGAGAGATCCCCGACCGACCAATCACCATTACAGGACCCGCCCCCCTCTGACCTCCCCAGCCTGTCACCATTACAGGACCCGCCCCCCTCTGACCTCCCCAGCCTGTCACCATTACAGGACCCGCCCCCCTCTGACCTCCCCAGCCTGTCACCATTACAGGACCCGCCCCCCTCTGACCTCCCCAGCCTGTCACCATTACAGGACCCGCCCCCCTCTGACCTCCCCAGCCTGTCACCATTACAGGACCCGCCCCCCTCTGACCTCCCCAGCCTGTCACCATTACAGGACCCGCCCCCCTCTGACCTCCCCAGCCTGTCACCATTACAGGACCCGCCCCCCTCTGACCTCCCCAGCCTGTCACCATTACAGGACCCGCCCCCCTCTGACCTCCCCAGCCTGTCACCATTACAGGACCCGCCCCCCTCTGACCTCCCCAGCCTGTCACCATTACAGGACCCGCCCCCCTCTGACCTCCCCAGCCTGTCACCATTACAGGACCCGCCCCCCTCTGACCTCCCCAGCCTGTCACCATTACAGGACCCGCCCCCCTCTGACCTCCCCAGCCTGTCACCATTACAGGACCCGCCCCCCTCTGACCTCCCCAGCCTGTCACCATTACAGGACCCGCCCCCCTCTGACCTCCCCAGCCTGTCACCATTACAGGACCCGCCCCCCTCTGACCTCCCCAGCCTGTCACCATTACAGGACCCGCCCCCCTCTGACCTCCCCAGCCTGTCACCATTACAGGACCCGCCCCCCTCTGACCCCCCCAGCCTGTCACCATTACAGAACCCGCCCCCCTCTGACCCCCCCAGCCTGTCACCATTACAGGACCCGCCCCCCTCTGACCTCCCCAGCCTGTCACCATTACAGGACCCGCCCCCCTCTGACCCCCCCAGCCTGTCACCATTACAGAACCCGCCCCCCTCTGACCCCCCCAGCCTGTCACCATTACAGGACCCGCCCCCCTCTGACCCCCCAGCCTGTCAATATTACAGGACCCGCCCCCCTCTGACCTCCCCAGCCTGTCAATATTACAGGACCCCGCCCCCCCCTGACCACCCCAGCCTGTCACTATTACAGGACCCGCCCCCCTCTGACCCCCCCAGCCTGTCACCATTACAGGACCCGCCCCCCTCTGACCCCCCCAGCCTGTCACTATTACAGGACCCGCCCCCCTCTGACCCCCCAGCCTGTCACTATTACAGGACCCGCCCCCCTCTGACCCCCCCCCAGCCTGTCACTTTTACAGGACCCGCCCCCCTCTGACCCCCCCAGCCTGTCACTTTTACAGGACCCGCCCCCCTCTGACCCCCCCAGCCTGTCACTATTACAGGACCCGCCCCCCTCTGACCCCCCCAGCCTGTCACTATTACAGGACCCGCCCCCCTCTGACCCCCCCAGCCTGTCACTATTACAGGACCCGCCCCCCTCTGACCCCCCCAGCCTGTCACTATTACAGGACCCGCCCCCCTCTGACCCCCCCAGCCTGTCACTATTACAGGACCCGCCCCCCTCTGACCCCCCCAGCCTGTCACTATTACAGGACCCGCCCCCCTCTGACCTCCCCAGCCTGTCAATATTACAGGACCCGCCCCCTCTGACCCCCCCAGCCTGTCATTATTACAGGACCCGCCTCCCTCTGACCCCCCCAGCCTGTCACTATTACAGGACCCGCCCCCCTCTGACCCCCCCAGCCTGTCACTATTACAGGACCCGCCCCCCTCTGACCTCCCCAGCCTGTCACTATTACAGGACCCGCCCCCCTCTGACCTCCCCAGCCTGTCACTATTACAGGACCCGCCCCCCTCTGACCCCCCCCCCAGCCTGTCACTATTACAGGACCCGCCCCCCTCTGACCCCCCCCCCAGCCTGTCAATATTACAGGACCCGCCCCCTCTGACCCCCCCAGCCTGTCACTATTACAGGACCCGCCCCCTCTGACCCCCCCAGCCTGTCATTATTACAGGACCCGCCCCCCTCTGACCCCCCCCAGCCTGTCATTATTACAGGACCCGCCTCCCTCTGACCCCCCCAGCCTGTCACTATTACAGGACCCGCCCCCCTCTGACCTCCCCAGCCTGTCAATATTACAGGACCCGCCCCCTCTGACCCCCCCAGCCTGTCACTATTACAGGACCCGCCCCCTCTGACCCCCCCAGCCTGTCACTATTACAGGACCCGCCCCCCTCTGACCCCCCCAGCCTGTTACTATTACAGGACCCGCCCCCTCTGACCCCCCCAGCCTGTCACTATTACAGGACCCGCCCCCCTCTGACCCCCCCAGCCTGTCACTATTACAGGACCCGCCCCCTCTGAACCCCCCAGCCTGTCACTATTACAGGACCCGCCCCCCTCTGACCCCCCCCAGCCTGTCACTATTACAGGACCCGCCCCCCTCTGACCCCCCCCCCAGCCTGTCACTATTACAGGACCCGCCCCCCTCTGACCCCCCCAGCCTGTCACTATTACAGGACCCGCCCCCTCTGACCCCCCCAGCCTGTCACTATTACAGGACCCGCCCCCCTCTGACCCCCCCCCCAGCCTGTCACTATTACAGGACCCGCCCCCCTCTGACCCCCCCCAGCCTGTCACTATTACAGGACCCGCCCCCCTCTGACCCCCCCCCCAGCCTGTCACTATTACAGGACCCGCCCCCCTCTGACCCCCCCAGCCTGTCACTATTACAGGACCCGCCCCCCTCTGACCCCCCCAGCCTGTCACTATTACAGGACCCGCCCCCCTCTGACCCCCCCCCCAGCCTGTCACTATTACAGGACCCGCCCCCCTCTGACCCCCCCAGCCTGTCACTATTACAGGACCCGCCCCCCTCTGACCCCCCCAGCCTGTCACTATTACAGGACCCGCCCCCCTCTGACCCCCCCCAGCCTGTCACTATTACAGGACCCGCCCCCCTCTGACCCCCCCCCCAGCCTGTCACTATTACAGGACCCGCCCCCCTCTGACCCCCCCAGCCTGTCACTATTACAGGACCCGCCCCCCTCTGACCCCCCCAGCCTGTCACTATTACAGGACCCGCCCCCCTCTGACCCCCCCAGCCTGTCACTATTACAGGACCCGCCCCCCTCTGACCCCCCCCCAGCCTGTCACTATTACAGGACCCGCCCCCCTCTGACCCCCCCCCCAGCCTGTCACTATTACAGGACCCGCCCCCCTCTGACCCCCCCCAGCCTGTCACTATTACAGGACCCGCCCCCCTCTGACCCCCCCAGCCTGTCACTATTACAGGACCCGCCCCCCTCTGACCCCCCCCCAGCCTGTCACTATTACAGGACCCGCCCCCCTCTGACCCCCCCAGCCTGTCACTATTACAGGACCCCGCCCCCCTCTGACCCCCCCCCAGCCTGTCACTATTACAGGACCCGCCCCCCTCTGACCCCCCCCAGCCTGTCACTATTACAGGACCCGCCCCCCTCTGACCCCCCCAGCCTGTCACTATTACAGGACCCGCCCCCCTCTGACCCCCCCCCCAGCCTGTCACTATTACAGGACCCGCCCCCCTCTGACCCCCCCCCCAGCCTGTCACTATTACAGGACCCGCCCCCCTCTGACCCCCCCAGCCTGTCACTATTACAGGACCCGCCCCCCTCTGACCCCCCCAGCCTGTCACTATTACAGGACCCGCCCCCCCTCTGACCCCCCCAGCCTGTCACTATTACAGGACCAGCCCCCCTCTGACCCCCCCCCCAGCCTGTCACTATTACAGGACCCGCCCCCCTCTGACCCCCCCAGCCTGTCACTATTACAGGACCCGCCCCCCTCTGACCCCCCCAGCCTGTCACTATTACAGGACCCGCCCCCCTCTGACCCCCCCAGCCTGTCACTATTACAGGATCAGCTGGATTTGTGAATGGAGGAAAAGAATTGCTTTATAATCATCTCATTATGTGTGATCTTCCCTACACAACATACATCACCCCTCCCCCCACAGGTCCTATATTCCCCTCCCCCCTCCTCCCTCCCCCCACAGGTCATATATTCTCCTCCCCCCTCCTCCCTCCCCCCACAGGTCATATATTCCCCTCCCCCCACAGGACCTATATCCCCCTCCCCCCACAGGTCATATATCCCCCCTCCTCCCTCCCCCCACAGGACCTATATCCCCCCTCCTCCCTCCCCCCACAGGTCCTATATCCCCCCTCCTCCCTCCCCCCACAGGTCCTATATCCCCCCTCCTCCCTCCCCCCACAGGTCCTATATCCCCCCTCCTCCCTCCCCCCACAGGTCCTATATCCCCCCTCCTCCCTCCCCCCACAGGTCCTATATCCCCCCTCCTCCCTCCCCCCACAGGTCCTATATCCCCCCTCCTCCCTCCCCCCACAGGTCATATATTCCCCTCCCCCCACAGGTCATATATCCTATCACAGATCCATGATGGCGATTCTCATTACTCACCTGTGCTGATTTCTTCTTCCTCCTCTTTAATCCTCACTCGGATTTCTTCCTCCTCTTCCTCAAATTTCACATTTCTGGGAGTCAAGGAGGTTCCTGCAGAATAAAATTTGGGGTGAGAGAGCAAAAAAAAGAGGCAAAGAGAGGGAGGGAGGGAGGGAGGAGGCAAAAGGGAGGGAGGGAGGAGGCAAAAGGGAGGGAGGGAGGAGGCAGGCAAAAGGGAGGGAGGGAGGAGGCAGGCAAAAGGGAGGGAGGGAGGAGGCAGGCAAAAGGGAGGGAGGGAGGAGGCAGGCAAAAGGGAGGGAGGGAGGAGGCAGGCAAAAGGGAGGGAGGGAGGAGGCAGGCAAAAGGGAGGGAGGGAGGAGGCAGGCAAAAGGGAGGGAGGGAGGAGGCAGGCAAAAGGGAGGGAGGAGGAGGAGGCAGGCAAAAGGGAGGGAGGAGGAGGAGGCAGGCAAAAGGGAGGGAGGAGGCAAAAGGGAGGGAGGAGGCAAAAGGGAGGGAGGGAGGAGGCAAAAGGGAGGGAGGGAGGAGGCAAAAGGGAGGGAGGGAGGAGGCAAAAGGGAGGGAGGGAGGAGACAAAAGGGAGGGAGGGAGGAGGAGGCAGGCAAAAGGGAGGGAGGAGGAGGCAGGCAATAGGGAGGGAGGAGGAGGCAGGCAATAGGGAGGGAGGAGGAGGCAGGCAATAGGGAGGGAGGGAGGAGGCAAAAGGGAGGGAGGGAGGAGGAGGCAAAAGGGAGGGAGGGAGGAGGAGGCAAAAGGGAGGGAGGGAGGAGGCAAAAGGGAGGGAGGGAGGAGGCAAAAGGGAGGGAGGGAGGGAGGAGGAGGCAGGCAAAAGGGAGGGAGGAGGAGGCAAAAGGGAGGGAGGGAGGAGGAGGCAGGCAATAGGGAGGGAGGAGGAGGCAAAAGGGAGGGAGGGAGGAGGCAAAAGGGAGGGAGGGAGGAGGAGGCAGGCAATAGGGAGGGAGGAGGAGGCAAAAGGGAGGGAGGGAGGAGGCAAAAGGGAGGGAGGAGGAGGCAAAAGGGAGGGAGGGAGGAGGCAAAAGGGAGGGAGGGAGGAGGAGGCAGGCAAAAGGGAGGGAGGAGGAGGCAGGCAAAAGGGAGGGAGGAGGAGGCAAAAGGGAGGGAGGGAGGAGGAGGCAAAAGGGAGGGAGGAGGAGGCAGGCAAAAGGGAGGGAGGAGGAGGCAGGCAAAAGGGAGGGAGGGAGGAGGCAGGCAAAAGGGAGGGAGGGAGGAGGCAGGCAAAAGGGAGGGAGGAGGAGGCAGGCAAAAGGGAGGGAGGAGGAGGCAGGCAAAAGGGAGGGAGGGAGGAGGCAAAAGGGAGGGAGGGAGGAGGCAAAAGGGAGGGAGGGAGGAGGAGGCAAAAGGGAGGGAGGAGGAGGCAGGCAAAAGGGAGGGAGGAGGAGGCAGGCAAAAGGGAGGAGGAGGAGGCAGGCAAAAGGGAGGGAGGAGGAGGCAGGCAAAAGGGAGGGAGGGAGGAGGCAAAAGGGAGGGAGGAGGAGGCAAAAGGGAGGGAGGGAGGAGGAGGCAGGCAAAAGGGAGGGAGGAGGAGGCAAAAGGGAGGGAGGGAGGAGGAGGCAGGCAATAGGGAGGGAGGGAGGAGGCAAAAGGGAGGGAGGGAGGAGGCAAAAGGGAGGGAGGGAGGAGGAGGCAGGCAATAGGGAGGGAGGAGGAGGCAAAAGGGAGGGAGGGAGGAGGCAAAAGGGAGGGAGGGAGGAGGAGGCAAAGGAGGGAGGGAGGAGGAGGCAAAAGGGAGGGAGGGAGGAGGAGGCAAAAGGGAGGGAGGGAGGAGGAGGCAAAAGGGAGGGAGGGAGGAGGAGGCAAAAGGGAGGGAGGGAGGAGGAGGCAAAAGGGAGGGAGGGGGAGGAGGAGGCAAAAGGGAGGGAGGAGGAGGCAAGCAAAAGGGAGGGAGGAGGAGGCAGGCAATAGGGAGGGAGGAGGAGGCAGGCAAAAGGGAGGGAGGGAGGAGGAGGCAAAAGGAGGGAGGGAGGAGGAGGCAAAAGGGAGGGAGGGAGGAGGAGGCAAAAGGGAGGGAGGGAGGAGGCAAAAGGGAGGGAGGGAGGAGGCAAAAGGGAGGGAGGGAGGAGGCAAAAGGGAGGGAGGGAGGGAGGAGGAGGCAGGCAAAAGGGAGGGAGGAGGAGGCAAAAGGGAGGGAGGGAGGAGGAGGCAGGCAATAGGGAGGGAGGAGGAGGCAAAAGGGAGGGAGGGAGGAGGCAAAAGGGAGGGAGGGAGGAGGAGGCAGGCAATAGGGAGGGAGGAGGAGGCAAAAGGGAGGGAGGGAGGAGGCAAAAGGGAGGGAGGAGGAGGCAAAAGGGAGGGAGGGAGGAGGCAAAAGGGAGGGAGGGAGGAGGAGGCAGGCAAAAGGGAGGGAGGAGGAGGCAAAAGGGAGGGAGGGAGGAGGAGGCAGGCAATAGGGAGGGAGGAGGAGGCAAAAGGGAGGGAGGGAGGCAGGCAAAAGGGAGGGAGGGAGGAGGCAAAAGGGAGGGAGGGAGGAGGAGGCAAAAGGGAGGGAGGGAGGAGGAGGCAAAAGGGAGGGAGGGAGGAGGAGGCAAAAGGGAGGGAGGGAGGAGGGAGGGCAAAAGGGAGGGAGGGAGGAGGAGGCAAAAGGGGAGGGAGGGAGGAGGCAAAAGGGAGGGAGGGAGGAGGAGGCAGGCAATAGGGAGGGAGGAGGAGGCAAAAGGGAGGGAGGGAGGAGGCAAAAGGGAGGGAGGGAGGAGGAGGCAGGCAAAAGGGAGGGAGGGAGGAGGAGGCAAAAGGGAGGGAGGGAGGAGGAGGCAGGCAAAAGGGAGGGAGGAGGAGGCAAAAGGGAGGGAGGGAGGAGGAGGCAGGCAATAGGGAGGGAGGAGGAGGCAAAAGGGAGGGAGGGAGGAGGCAAAAGGGAGGGAGGGAGGAGGAGGCAGGCAAAAGGGAGGGAGGGAGGGAGGAGGCAAAAGGGAGGGAGGAGGAGGCAAAAGGGAGGGAGGGAGGAGGCAAAAGGGAGGGAGGGAGAGGGCAAAAGGGAGGGAGGAGGAGGCAGGCAAAAGGGAGGGAGGGAGGAGGAGGCAAAAGGGAGGGAGGGAGGAGGAGGCAAAAGGGAGGGAGGGAGGGAGGAGGCAAAAGGGAGGGAGGGAGGAGGAGGCAAAAGGGAGGGAGGGAGGAGGAGGCAAAAGGGAGGGAGGGAGGAGGAGGCAAAAGGGAGGGAGGGAGGAGGCAAAAGGGAGGGAGGGAGGAGGAGGCAGGCAATAGGGAGGGAGGAGGAGGCAAAAGGGAGGGAGGGAGGAGGCAAAAGGGAGGGAGGGAGGAGGAGGCAGGCAAAAGGGAGGGAGGGAGGAGGAGGCAAAAGGGAGGGAGGGAGGAGGAGGCAGGCAAAAGGGAGGGAGGAGGAGGCAGGCAAAAGGGAGGGAGGAGGCAAAAGGGAGGGAGGGAGGAGGCAAAAGGGAGGGAGGGAGGGAGGGAGGGAGGGAGGAGGCAAAAGGGAGGGAGGGAGGAGGCAAAAGGGAGGGAGGGAGGAGGAGGCAAAAGGGAGGGAGGGAGGAGGAGGCAAAAGGGAGGGAGGGAGGAGGCAAAAGGGAGGGAGGGAGGAGGAGGCAAAAGGGAGGGAGGGAGGAGGAGGCAAAAGGGAGGGAGGGAGGAGGCAAAAGGGAGGGAGGGAGGAGGCAAAAGGGAGGGAGGGAGGGAGGAGGAGGCAGGCAAAAGGGAGGGAGGAGGAGGCAAAAGGGAGGGAGGGAGGGAGGAGGAGGCAGGCAATAGGGAGGGAGGAGGAGGCAAAAGGGAGGGAGGGAGGAGGCAAAAGGGAGGGAGGGAGGAGGAGGCAGGCAATAGGGAGGGAGGAGGCAGGCAAAAGGGAGGGAGGGAGGAGGCAAAAGGGAGGGAGGAGGAGGCAAAAGGGAGGGAGGGAGGAGGCAAAAGGGAGGGAGGGAGGAGGAGGCAGGCAAAAGGGAGGGAGGAGGAGGCAAAAGGGAGGGAGGGAGGAGGAGGCAGGCAATAGGGAGGGAGGAGGAGGCAAAAGGGAGGGAGGGAGGCAGGCAAAAGGGAGGGAGGGAGGAGGCAAAAGGGAGGGGAGGGAGGAGGAGGCAAAAGGGAGGGAGGGAGGAGGAGGCAAAAGGGAGGGAGGGAGGAGGAGGCAAAAGGGAGGGAGGGAGGAGGAGGCAAAAGGGAGGGAGGGAGGAGGCAAAAGGGAGGGAGGGAGGAGGAGGCAGGCAATAGGGAGGGAGGGAGGAGGCAAAAGGGAGGGAGGGAGGAGGCAAAAGGGAGGGAGGGAGGAGGAGGCAAAAGGGAGGGAGGGGAGGAGGAGGCAGGCAAAAGGGAGGGAGGAGGAGGCAGGCAAAAGGGAGGGAGGAGGAGGCAAAAGGGAGGGAGGGAGGAGGAGGCAGGCAATAGGGAGGGAGGAGGAGGCAAAAGGGAGGGAGGGAGGAGGCAAAAGGGAGGGAGGGAGGAGGAGGCAGGCAAAAGGGAGGGAGGGAGGAGGCAAAAGGGAGGGAGGAGGAGGCAAAAGGGAGGGAGGAGGAGGCAAAAGGGAGGGAGGAGGAGGCAAAAGGGAGGGAGGGAGGCAGGCAAAAGGGAGGGAGGGAGGCAGGCAAAAGGGAGGGAGGGAGGAGGCAAAAGGGAGGGAGGGAGGAGGAGGCAAAAGGGAGGGAGGGAGGAGGAGGCAAAAGGGAGGGAGGGAGGAGGAGGCAAAAGGGAGGGAGGGAGGAGGAGGCAGGCAATAGGGAGGGAGGAGGAGGCAAAAGGGAGGGAGGGAGGAGGCAAAAGGGAGGGAGGGAGGAGGAGGCAGGCAAAAGGGAGGGAGGAGGAGGCAGGCAAAAGGGAGGGAGGAGGCAAAAGGGAGGGAGGGAGGGAGGAGGCAGGCAAAAGGGAGGGAGGGAGGAGGCAGGCAAAAGGGAGGGAGGGAGGAGGCAGGCAAAAGGGAGGGAGGGAGGAGGCAGGCAAAAGGGAGGGAGGGAGGAGGCAGGCAAAAGGGAGGGAGGGAGGAGGCAGGCAAAAGGGAGGGAGGGAGGAGGCAGGCAAAAGGGAGGGAGGGAGGAGGCAGGCAAAAGGGAGGGAGGGAGGAGGCAGGCAAAAGGGAGGGAGGGAGGAGGCAGGCAAAAGGGAGGGAGGGAGGAGGCAGGCAAAAGGGAGAGGGAGGGAGGAGGCAGGCAAAAGGGAGGGAGGGAGGAGGCAGGCAAAAGGGAGGGAGGGAGGAGGCAGGCAAAAGGGAGGGAGGGAGGAGGCAGGCAAAAGGGAGGGAGGGAGGAGGCAGGCAAAAGGGAGGGAGGGAGGAGGCAGGCAAAAGGGAGGGAGGGAGGAGGCAGGCAAAAGGGAGGGAGGGAGGAGGCAGGCAAAAGGGAGGGAGGGAGGAGGCAGGCAAAAGGGAGGGAGGGAGGCAGAAAGGGAGGGAGGGAGGAGGAGGCAGGCAAAAGGGAGGGAGGAGGCAAAAGGGAGGGAGGGAGGAGGAGGCAAAAGGGAGGGAGGGAGGAGGAGGCAAAAGGGAGGGAGGGAGGGAGGAGGAGGCAAAAGGGAGGGAGGGAGGGAGGAGGAGGCAAAAGGGAGGGAGGGAGGAGGCAAAAGGGAGGGAGGGAGGAGGCAAAAGGGAGGGAGGGAGGAGGAGGCAGGCAAAAGGGAGGGAGGGAGGAGGAGGCAAAAGGGAGGGAGGGAGGAGGAGGCAGGCAAAAGGGAGGGAGGAGGAGGCAGGCAAAAGGGAGGGAGGGAGGAGGAGGCAGGCAAAAGGGAGGGAGGGAGGGAAGAGGAGGCAAAAGGGAGGGAGGGAGGGAAGAGGAGGCAAAAGGGAGGGAGGGAGGGAGGGAGGGAAGAGGAGGCAAAAGGGAGGGAGGGAGAGAAGAGGAGGCAAAAGGGAGGGAGGGAGGGAGGGAAGAGGAGGCAAAAGGGAGGAAGAGGCAGGAGGCAAAAGGGAGAGGGGGAGAGGGAATGGGAGAGAGAGAGAGAGCAAAGGGAGGGAGGGAGGCGGCAAAGGGAGGGAGGCGGCAAAGGGAGGAGGAAGAGGCAGAGACAAAGGGAGGAGGAAGAGGCAGAGACAAAGGGAGGAGGAAGAGGCAAAGGGAGGAAGAGGCAGAGGGAGGGAGGGAGAGAGGAGGCAAAGGGAGGGAGAGAGGGAGGGAGGAGGATGCAAAGGGAGGTAGGGAGGGAGGGAGGAGGCAAAGAGAGGGAGGGAGGGAGGAGGCAAAGGGAGGGAAGGAGGGAGGGAGGAGGCAAAGGGAGGGAGGGAGGGAGGGAGGGAGGAGGCAAAGAGAGGGAGGGAGGGAGGAGGCAAAGGGAGGGAGGGAGGGAGGAGGCAAAGGGAGGCAGGGAGGGAGGAGGAGGCAAAGGGAGGGAGGGAGGGAGGAAGGGAGAGAGGCGGCAAAGGGAGGGAGGGAGGGAGGAGGCAAAGGGAGGTAGGGAGAGAGGAGGCAAAGGGAGGGAGAGAGGAGGAGGCAAAGGGAGGGAGGGAGGGAGGAGGCAAAGTGAGGGAGGGAGGGAGGGAGAGAGGCGGCAAAGGGAGGGAGGGAGGGAGGAGGAGGCAAAGGGAGGGAGGGAGGGAGGGAGGGAGGAGGCAAAGAGAGGGAGGGAGGGAGGAGGCAAAGAGAGGGAGGGAGGGAGGAGGCAAAGAGAGGGAGGGAGGGAGGAGGCAAAGAGAGGGAGGGAGGGAGGAGGCAAAGAGAGGGAGGGAAGGAGGAGGCAAAGAGAGGGAGGGAAGGAGGAGGCAAAGAGAGGGAGGGAAGGAGGAGGCAAAGAGAGGGAGGGAAGGAGGAGGCAAAGAGAGGGAGGGAGGGAGGAGGCAAAGGGAGGCAGGGAGGGAGGAGGCAAAGGGAGGGAGGGAGGCGGCAAAGAGAGGGAGGGAGGGAGGCGGCAAAGAGAGGGAGGGAGGGAGGTGGCAAAGGGAGGGAGGGAGGGAGGTGGCAAAGGGAGGGAGGGAGGGAGGGAGGTGGCAAAGAGAGGGAGGGAGGGAGGGAGGGAGGTGGCAAAGAGAGGGAGGGAGGAGGAGGCAAAGAGAGAGAGGGAGGGAGGAGGAGGAGGCAAAGGGAGGGAGAGAGGGAGGAAAGGGAGGGAGGCAAAGGGAGGGAGGAGGAGGCAAAGGGAGGGAGGAAGGGAGGGAGGGAGGCGGCAAAGGGAGGGAGGGAGGAGGAGGCAAAGGGAGGGAGGGAGGAGGAGGCAAAGGGAGGGAGGGAGGAGGAGGCAAAGGGAGGGAGGGAGGAGGAGGCAAAGGGAGGGAGGGAGGAGGAGGCAAAGGGATGGAGGAAGGGAGGGAGGGAGGCGGCAAAGGGAGGGAGGGAGGAGGAGGCAAAGGGAGGGAGGGAGAGAGAAGAAGAGAAGAAGAGAAGACAGAGAGAGAGAGAGAGGGGGCAAAGGAAGGGGGAGAGGGAGGGAGGAGGCAAAGGGGGGGAGGGGAGTCTTCCTGTGCTCCCCCATTACACAGAGGTCAGAGGTCACTCACCTGTGTTGATCTCTATGGGGATTTCCTCCTCTTTAATGTTCACCTGGAATTCTTCCCCTTCCCCCGATCTCTCATTTCTCTGAGCCATGATTATCTCTTCAGCATCTGAGGACAGAGATACGGGGGGTGAGGAGGAAGGAAGGACATTGGGGGTCTCTGGGGGGGGAGGGGTGTATATAGAGAATAGAGGGGTCCTAGGACAGGACATTGGGGGTCTCTGGGGGGGAGGGGTGTATATAGAGAATAGAGGGGTCCTAGGACAGGACATTGAGGGTCTCTGGGGGGGGAGGGGTGTATATAGAGAATAGAGGGGTCCTAGGACAGGACATTGAGGGTCTCTGGGGGGGGAGGGGTGTATATAGAGAATAGAGGGGTCCTAGGACAGGACATTGGGGGTCTCTGGGGGGGGGGGGAGGGGAGTATATAGAGAATAGAGGGGTCCTAGGACAGGACATTGGGGGTCTCTGGGGGGGGAGGGGTGTATATAGAGAATAGAGGGGTCCTAGGACAGGACATTGGGGGTCTCTGGGGGGGGAGGGGTGTATATAGAGAATAGAGGGGTCCTAGGACAGGACATTGGGGGTCTCTGGGGGGGGGGGGGGAGGGGAGTATATAGAGAATAGAGGGGTCCTAGGACAGGACATTGGGGGTCTCTGGGGGGGGGGGGGAGGGGAGTATATAGAGAATAGAGGGGTCCTAGGACAGGACATTGGGGGTCTCTGGGGGGGAGGGGTGTATATAGAGAATAGAGGGGTCCTAGGACAGGACATTGGGGGTCTCTGGGGGGGGAGGGGTGTATATAGAGAATAGAGGGGTCCTAGGACAGGACATTGGGGGTCTCTGGGGGGGGAGGGGTGTATATAGAGAATAGAGGGGTCCTAGGACAGGACATTGGGGGTCTCTGGGGGGGGAGGGGTGTATATAGAGAATAGAGGGGTCCTAGGACAGGACATTGGGGGTCTCTGGGGGGGGGAGGGGAGTATATAGAGAATAGAGGGGTCCTAGGACAGGACATTGGGGGTCTCTGGGGGGGGAGGGGAGTATATAGAGAATAGAGGGGTCCTAGGACAGGACATTGGGGGTCTCTGGGGGGGGAGGGGTGTATATAGAGAATAGAGGGGTCCTAGGACAGGACATTGGGGGTCTCTGGGGGGGGGGAGGGGTGTATATAGAGAATAGAGGGGTCCTAGGACAGGACATTGGGGGTCTCTGGGGGGGGGAGGGGAGTATATAGAGAATAGAGGGGTCCTAGGACAGGACATTGGGGGTCTCTGGGGGGGGGAGGGGTGTATATAGAGAATAGAGGGGTCCTAGGACAGGACATTGGGGGTCTCTGGGGGGGGGGGGAGGGGAGTATATAGAGAATAGAGGGGTCCTAGGACAGGACATTGGGGGTCTCTGGGGGGGGGGGGAGGGGAGTATATAGAGAATAGAGGGGTCCTAGGACAGGACATTGGGGGTCTCTGGGGGGGAGGGGTGTATATAGAGAATAGAGGGGTCCTAGGACAGGACATTGGGGGTCTCTGGGGGGGGGAGGGGTGTATATAGAGAATAGAGGGGTCCTAGGACAGGACATTGGGGGTCTCTGGGGGGGGGGAGGGGGGAGTATATAGAGAATAGAGGGGTCCTAGGACAGGACATTGGGGGTCTCTGGGGGGGGGGGGAGGGGTGTATATAGAGAATAGAGGGGTCCTAGGACAGGACATTGGGGGTCTCTGGGGGGGGGGGAGGGGTGTATATAGAGAATAAAGGGGTCCTAGGACAGGACATTGGGGGTCTCTGGGGGGGGAGGGGTGTATATAGAGAATAGAGGGGTCCTAGGACAGGACATTGGGGGTCTCTGGGGGGGGGAGGGGTGTATATAGAGAATAGAGGGGTCCTAGGACAGGACATTGGGGGTCTCTGGGGGGGGAGGGGTGTATATAGAGAATAGAGGGGTCCTAGGACAGGACATTGGGGGTCTCTGGGGGGGGAGGGGTGTATATAGAGAATAAAGGGGTCCTAGGACAGGACATTGGGGGTCTCTGGGGGGGGGGAGGGGTGTATATAGAGAATAGAGGGGTCCTAGGACAGGACATTGGGGGTCTCTGGGGGGGGAGGGGAGTATATAGAGAATAGAGGGGTCCTAGGACAGGACATTGGGGGTCTCTGGGGGGGGGAGGGGAGTATATAGAGAATAGAGGGGTCCTAGGACAGGACATTGGGGGTCTCTGGGGGGGGAGGGGTGTATATAGAGAATAGAGGGGTCCTAGGACAGGACATTGGGGGTCTCTGGGGGGGGGGGGAGGGGAGTATATAGAGAATAGAGGGGTCCTAGGACAGGACATTGGGGGTCTCTGGGGGGGGAGGGGTGTATATAGAGAATAGAGGGGTCCTAGGACAGGACATTGGGGGTCTCTGGGGGGGGAGGGGTGTATATAGAGAATAGAGGGGTCCTAGGACAGGACATTGGGGGTCTCTGGGGGGGGAGGGGTGTATATAGAGAATAGAGGGGTCCTAGGACAGGACATTGGGGGTCTCTGGGGGGGGGGGAGGGGAGTATATAGAGAATAGAGGGGTCCTAGGACAGGACATTGGGGGTCTCTGGGGGGGAGGGGTGTATATAGAGAATAGAGGGGTCCTAGGACAGGACATTGGGGGTCTCTGGGGGGGGGAGGGGGGAGTATATAGAGAATAGAGGGGTCCTAGGACAGGACATTGGGGGTCTCTGGGGGGGGAGGGGAGTATATAGAGAATAGAGGGGTCCTAGGACAGGACATTGGGGGTCTCTGGGGGGGGGGGGGGTGTATATAGAGAATAGAGGGGTCCTAGGACAGGACATTGGGGGTCTCTGGGGGGGGGAGGGGTGTATATAGAGAATAGAGGGGTCCTAGGACAGGACATTGGGGGTCTCTGGGGAGGGGGGAGGGGAGTATATAGAGAATAGAGGGGTCCTAGGACAGGACATTGGGGGTCTCTGGGGGGGGGAGGGGGGAGTATATAGAGAATAGAGGGGTCCTAGGACAGGACATTGGGGGTCTCTGGGGGGGGAGGGGAGTATATAGAGAATAGAGGGGTCCTAGGACAGGACATTGGGGGTCTCTGGGGGGGGGGGGGGTGTATATAGAGAATAGAGGGGTCCTAGGACAGGACATTGGGGGTCTCTGGGGGGGAGGGGTGTATATAGAGAATAGAGGGGTCCTAGGACAGGACATTGGGGGTCTCTGGGGGGGGGGAGGGGAGTATATAGAGAATAGAGGGGTCCTAGGACAGGACATTGGGGGTCTCTGGGGGGGGAGGGGTGTATATAGAGAATAGAGGGGTCCTAGGACAGGACATGGGGGGTCTCTGGGGGGGGGGGAGGGGGGAGTATATAGAGAATAGAGGGGTCCTAGGACAGGACATTGGGGGTCTCTGGGGGGGGGGAGGGGTGTATATAGAGAATAGAGGGGTCCTAGGACAGGACATTGGGGGTCTCTGGGGGGGGGGGAGGGGTGTATATAGAGAATAAAGGGGTCCTAGGACAGGACATTGGGGGTCTCTGGGGGGGGGGGGAGGGGAGTATATAGAGAATAGAGGGGTCCTAGGACAGGACATTGGGGGTCTCTGGGGGGGGGGGAGGGGTGTATATAGAGAATAGAGGGGTCCTAGGACAGGACATTGGGGGTCTCTGGGGGGGGAGGGGAGTATATAGAGAATAGAGGGGTCCTAGGACAGGACATTGGGGGTCTCTGGGGGGGGAGGGGAGTATATAGAGAATAGAGGGGTCCTAGGACAGGACATTGGGGGTCTCTGGGGGGGGGGGGAGGGGTGTATATAGAGAATAGAGGGGTCCTAGGACAGGACATTGGGGGTCTCTGGGGGGGGGGGGGTGTATATAGAGAATAGAGGGGTCCTAGGACAGGACATTGGGGGTCTCTGGGGGGGGAGGGGTGTATATAGAGAATAGAGGGGTCCTAGGACAGGACATTGGGGGTCTCTGGGGGGGGGGGGAGGGGAGTATATAGAGAATAGAGGGGTCCTAGGACAGGACATTGGGGGTCTCTGGGGGGGGGGGAGGGGAGTATATAGAGAATAGAGGGGTCCTAGGACAGGACATTGGGGGTCTCTGGGGGGGGAGGGGTGTATATAGAGAATAGAGGGGTCCTAGGACAGGACATTGGGGGTCTCTGGGGGGGGGAGGGGAGTATATAGAGAATAGAGGGGTCCTAGGACAGGACATTGGGGGTCTCTAGGGGGGGAGGGGTGTATATAGAGAATAGAGGGGTCCTAGGACAGGACATTGGGGGTCTCTGGGGGGGGGGAGGGGTGTATATAGAGAATAGAGGGGTCCTAGGACAGGACATTGGGGGTCTCTGGGGGGGGGAGGGGAGTATATAGAGAATAGAGGGGTCCTAGGACAGGACATTGGGGGTCTCTGGGGGGGGGGGAGGGGAGTATATAGAGAATAGAGGGGTCCTAGGACAGGACATTGGGGGTCTCTGGGGGGGGAGGGGTGTATATAGAGAATAAAGGGGTCCTAGGACAGGACATTGGGGGTCTCTGGGGGGGGGGAGGGGAGTATATAGAGAATAGAGGGGTCCTAGGACAGGACATTGGGGGTCTCTGGGGGGGGAGGGGTGTATATAGAGAATAGAGGGGTCCTAGGACAGGACATTGGGGGTCTCTGGGGGGGGGAGGGGAGTATATAGAGAATAGAGGGGTCCTAGGACAGGACATTGGGGGTCTCTGGGGGGGGGAGGGGAGTATATAGAGAATAGAGGGGTCCTAGGACAGGACATTGGGGGTCTCTGGGGAGGGAGGGGTGTATATAGAGAATAGAGGGGTCCTAGGACAGGACATTGGGGGTCTCTGGGGGGGGGAGGGGTGTATATAGAGAATAGAGGGGTCCTAGGACAGGACATTGGGGGTCTCTGGGGGGGGGGGAGGGGAGTATATAGAGAATAGAGGGGTCCTAGGACAGGACATTGGGGGTCTCTGGGGGGGGGGGGGGTGTATATAGAGAATAGAGGGGTCCTAGGACAGGACATTGGGGGTCTCTGGGGGGGAGGGGAGTATATAGAGAATAGAGGGGTCCTAGGACAGGACATTGGGGGTCTCTGGGGGGGAGGGGTGTATATAGAGAATAGAGGGGTCCTAGGACAGGACATTGGGGGTCTCTGGGGGGGGGGGGAGGGGAGTATATAGAGAATAGAGGGGTCCTAGGACAGGACATTGGGGGTCTCTGGGGGGGGAGGGGAGTATATAGAGAATAGAGGGGTCCTAGGACAGGACATTGGGGGTCTCTGGGGGGGAGGGGAGTATATAGAGAATAGAGGGGTCCTAGGACAGGACATTGGGGGTCTCTGGGGGGGGGGAGGGGTGTATATAGAGAATAGAGGGGTCCTAGGACAGAACATTGGGGGTCTCTGGGGGGGGGAGGGGTGTATATAGAGAATAGAGGGGTCCTAGGACAGAACATTGGGGGTCTCTGGGGGGGGAGGGGTGTATATAGAGAATAGAGGGGTCCTAGGACAGGACATTGGGGGTCTCTGGGGGGGGAGGGGAGTATATAGAGAATAGAGGGGTCCTAGGACAGAACATTGGGGGTCTCTGGGGGGGGGGGGGGTGTATATAGAGAATAGAGGGGTCCTAGGACAGAACATTGGGGGTCTCTGGGGGGGGGGAGGGGTGTATATAGAGAATAGAGGGGTCCTAGGACAGGACATTGGGGGTCTCTGGGGGGGGAGGGGAGTATATAGAGAATAGAGGGGTCCTAGGACAGAACATTGGGGGTCTCTGGGGGGGGAGGGGAGTATATAGAGAATAGAGGGGTCCTAGGACAGAACATTGGGGGTCTCTGGGGGGGGAGGGGTGTATATAGAGAATAGAGGGGTCCTAGGACAGGACATTGGGGGTCTCTGGGGGGGGGGAGGGGAGTATATAGAGAATAGAGGGGTCCTAGGACAGGACATTGGGGGTCTCTGGGGGGGGGAGGGGAGTATATAGAGAATAGAGGGGTCCTAGGACAGGACATTGGGGGTCTCTGGGGGGGGGAGGGGTGTATATAGAGAATAGAGGGGTCCTAGGACAGGACATTGGGGGTCTCTGGGGGGGAGGGGTGTATATAGAGAATAGAGGGGTCCTAGGACAGAACATTGGGGGTCTCTGGGGGGGGGGAGGGGTGTATATAGAGAATAGAGGGGTCCTAGGACAGGACATTGGGGGTCTCTGGGGGGGGGAGGGGAGTATATAGAGAATAGAGGGGTCCTAGGACAGGACATTGGGGGTCTCTGGGGGGGGGAGGGGAGTATATAGAGAATAGAGGGGTCCTAGGACAGGACATTGGGGGTCTCTGGGGGGGGGAGGGGTGTATATAGAGAATAGAGGGGTCCTAGGACAGGACATTGGGGGTCTCTGGGGGGGGGAGGGGAGTATATAGAGAATAGAGGGGTCCTAGGACAGGACATTGGGGGTCTCTGGGGGGGGGAGGGGTGTATATAGAGAATAGAGGGGTCCCAGGACAGGACATTGGGGGTCTCTGGGGGGGGAGGGGTCCCCGCACATGAATCTCCTTACCTGAGAATTCTCCACACTCCGAGCCGTTATCTCCTCAGACTACAATAAAATGGCGGCATTCCTCTCCCAGTCTCCTCCCCTCGGTCTACAATAAAATGTCCGTCCAGTGTTATCAGAGACTCCGCCCCCTGACTACAGAAACATGGCTGCCTCTCCTGTTATAAGAAGCGGGCGGGTAGGAAATCTACTTCCGGGGCGTGGCAGCCAAGTTCGTGCAGTCGGACATTTGGAGCTGTCATGTGACTGAACTCCTTGTATATGATTGGCTGAGCGTGTGAGGTGAGGCTTACCTACCCGTGAGGCGTTGTCATGGTTCCCGGTGACCCCGTGGAGAAACCATACCGTCGTCACTTCCGGTCTGAAACAGCTGAGCAGCGCAGCAGTGCGCATGCTCAGACACTCAGTGATCTATAAATAGTACATAGATTCCCCTCCCCCCCAGGGGTGTCTCCTCTCCTCTATATATCAGGATCTGGGGGTGATAATGGGGTAATTCCTCCCCTCCCCCCATGTGATAGATTCCCCTCCCCCCATGTGATAGATTGTGATAAGCCTGTCTGTTTAATTATTAATGACCTCACATATTGCTCTGTCCAGATGGCTAGATAATTAGTTCAGGTTAATTCTATTTCTCTATACAATTTTATCTGCATATGATAATGTAATCAGGAAACCCCTGACCTGTGTGTGATAATGTGATCAGGAGGGGGAGGTCCATGCTGTATATAAATTCTGTGAGTTGTCCAATAAAGGAGAAGATTCCACTACAAGCTAAGTTGTCGGCTATCTTTGTTTGGGGAGGTTGGAAAATCTAATATCTATGTTCATGACTGGGAGGAAGCCGTATACTGAGGGGAGGAGGAAGCCGTATACTGAGGGGAGGAGGAAGCCGTATACTGAGGGGAGGAAGCCGTATACTGAGGGGAGGAAGCCGTATACTGAGAGGAGGAGGAAGCCGTATACTGAGGGGAGGAGGAAGCCGTATACTGAGGGGAGGAGGAAGCCGTATACTGAGGGGAGGAAGCCGTATACTGAGGGGAGGAAGCCGTATACTGAGAGGAGGAGGAAGCCGTATACTGAGGGGAGGAAGCCGTATACTGAGGGGAGGAAGCCGTATACTGAGGGGAGGAAGCCGTATACTGAGAGGAGGAAGCCGTATACTGAGGGGAGGAAGCCGTATACTGAGAGGAGGAAGCCGTATACTGAGAGGAGGAAGCCGTATACTGAGAGGAGGAAGCCGTATACTGAGAGGAGGAAGCCGTATACTGAGGGGAGGAGGAAGCCGTATACTGAGAGGAGGAAGCAGTATACTGAGAGGAGGAAGCCGTATACTGAGAGGAGGAAGCCGTATACTGAGGGGAGGAGGAAGCCGTATACTGAGGGGAGGAAGCCGTATACTGAGAGGAGGAGGAAGCCGTATACTGAGAGGAGGAAGCCGTATACTGAGAGGAGGAGGAAGCCGTATACTGAGAGGAGGAGGAAGCCGTATACTGAGAGGAGGAAGCCGTATACTGAGAGGAGGAAGCCGTATACTGAGAGGAGGAAGCCGTATACTGAGGGGAGGAGGAAGCCGTATACTGAGGGGAGGAGGAAGCCGTATACTGAGAGGAGGAAGCAGTATACTGAGAGGAGGAAGCCGTATACTGAGAGGAGGAAGCCGTATACTGAGAGGAGGAGGAAGCCGTATACTGAGAGGAGGAGGAAGCCGTATACTGAGAGGAGGAAGCCGTATACTGAGGGGAGGAAGCCGTATACTGAGAGGAGGAAGCCGTATACTGAGGGGAGGAGGAAGCCGTATACTGAGGGGAGGAGGAAGCCGTATACTGAGAGGAGGAAGCAGTATACTGAGAGGAGGAAGCCGTATACTGAGAGGAGGAAGCCGTATACTGAGGGGAGGAGGAAGCCGTATACTGAGGGGAGGAAGCCGTATACTGAGGGGAGGAAGCCGTATACCGAGGGGAGGAGGAAGCCGTATACTGAGGGGAGGAAGCCGTATACTGAGGGGAGGAGGAAGCCGTATACTGAGAGGAGGAAGCCGTATACTGAGAGGAGGAGGAAGCCGTATACTGAGAGGAGGAAGCCGTATACTGAGGGGAGGAGGAAGCCGTATACTGAGGGGAGGAGGAAGCCGTATACTGAGGGGAGGAAGCCGTATACTGAGAGGAGGAAGCCGTATACTGAGGGGAGGAGGAAGCCGTATACTGAGGGGAGGAAGCCGTATACTGAGGGGAGGAAGCCGTATACTGAGGGGAGGAGGAAGCCGTATACTGAGAGGAGGAGGAAGCCGTATACTGAGGGGAGGAGGAAGCCGTATACTGAGGGGAGGAGGAAGCCGTATACTGAGGGGAGGAGGAAGCCGTATACTGAGGGGAGGAGGAAGCCGTATACTGAGGGGAGGAGGAAGCCGTATACTGAGGGGAGGAAGCCGTATACTGAGAGGAGGAGGAAGCCGTATACTGAGGGGAGGAGGAAGCCGTATACTGAGGGGAGGAAGCCGTATACTGAGAGGAGGAGGAAGCCGTATACTGAGGGGAGGAAGCCGTATACTGAGGGGAGGAAGCCGTATACTGAGGGGAGGAGGAAGCCGTATACTGAGGGGAGGAAGCCGTATACTGAGGGGAGGAGGAAGCCGTACACTGAGGGAAGGAGGAAGCCGTATACTGAGAGGAGGAGGAAGCCGTATACTGAGAGGAGGAGGAAGCCGTATACTGAGGGGAGGAAGCCGTATACTGAGGGGAGGAGGAAGCCGTATACTGAGAGGAGGAGGAAGCCGTATACTGAGGGGAGGAAGCCGTATACTGAGAGGAGGAAGCCGTATACTGAGAGGAGGAAGCCGTATACTGAGGGGAGGAGGAAGCCGTATACTGAGGGGAGGAGGAAGCCGTATACTGAGAGGAGGAGGAAGCCGTATACTGAGGGGAGGAAGCCGTATACTGAGGGGAGGAGGAAGCCGTATACTGAGAGGAGGAGGAAGCCGTATACTGAGGGGAGGAAGCCGTATACTGAGGGGAGGAAGCCGTATACTGAGGGGAGGAGGAAGCCGTATACTGAGGGGAGGAAGCCGTATACTGAGAGGAGGAAGCCGTATACTGAGAGGAGGAAGCCGTATACTGAGGGGAGGAGGAAGCCGTATACTGAGGGGAGGAGGAAGCCGTATACTGAGGGGAGGAGGAAGCCGTATACTGAGGGGAGGAAGCCGTATACTGAGAGGAGGAAGCCGTATACTGAGGGGAGGAGGAAGCCGTATACTGAGGGGAGGAAGCCGTATACTGAGGTGAGGAAGCCGTATACTGAGGGGAGGAGGAAGCCGTATACTGAGAGGAGGAGGAAGCCGTATACTGAGGGGAGGAGGAAGCCGTATACTGAGGGGAGGAGGAAGCCGTATACTGAGGGGAGGAGGAAGCCGTATACTGAGGGGAGGAGGAAGCCGTATACTGAGGGGAGGAGGAAGCCGTATACTGAGGGGAGGAAGCCGTATACTGAGAGGAGGAGGAAGCCGTATACTGAGGGGAGGAGGAAGCCGTATACTGAGGGGAGGAAGCCGTATACTGAGAGGAGGAGGAAGCCGTATACTGAGGGGAGGAAGCCGTATACTGAGGGGAGGAAGCCGTATACTGAGGGGAGGAGGAAGCCGTATACTGAGGGGAGGAAGCCGTATACTGAGGGGAGGAGGAAGCCGTACACTGAGGGAAGGAGGAAGCCGTATACTGAGAGGAGGAGGAAGCCGTATACTGAGAGGAGGAGGAAGCCGTATACTGAGGGGAGGAAGCCGTATACTGAGGGGAGGAGGAAGCCGTATACTGAGAGGAGGAGGAAGCCGTATACTGAGGGGAGGAAGCCGTATACTGAGAGGAGGAAGCCGTATACTGAGAGGAGGAGGAAGCCGTATACTGAGGGGAGGAGGAAGCCGTATACTGAGAGGAGGAGGAAGCCGTATACTGAGGGGAGGAAGCCGTATACTGAGGGGAGGAGGAAGCCGTATACTGAGGGGAGGAGGAAGCCGTATACTGAGAGGAGGAGGAAGCCGTATACTGAGGGGAGGAAGCCGTATACTGAGGGGAGGAAGCCGTATACTGAGGGGAGGAGGAAGCCGTATACTGAGGGGAGGAAGCCGTATACTGAGAGGAGGAAGCCGTATACTGAGAGGAGGAAGCCGTATACTGAGGGGAGGAGGAAGCCGTATACTGAGAGGAGGAGGAAGCCGTATACTGAGGGGAGGAAGCCGTATACTGAGGGGAGGAGGAAGCCGTATACTGAGGGGAGGAAGCCGTATACTGAGGGGAGGAGGAAGCCGTATACTGAGGGGAGGAGGAAGCCGTATACTGAGGGGAGGAGGAAGCCGTATACTGAGAGGAGGAAGCCGTATACTGAGAGGAGGAAGCCGTATACTGAGGGGAGGAAGCCGTATACTGAGGGGAGGAGGAAGCCGTATACTGAGGGGAGGAGGAAGCCGTATACTGAGGGGAGGAGGAAGCCGTATACTGAGGGGAGGAAGCCGTATACTGAGGGGAGGAGGAAGCCGTATACTGAGGGGAGGAGGAAGCCGTATACTGAGAGGAGGAAGCCGTATACTGAGGGGAGGAGGAAGCCGTACACTGAGAGGAGGAAGCCGTATACTGAGAGGAGGAAGCCGTATACTGAGAGGAGGAAGCCGTACACTGAGGGAGAGGAAGCCGTATACTGAGGGGAGGAAGCCGTATACTGAGGGGAGGAGGAAGCCGTATACTGAGGGGAGGAGGAAGCCGTATACTGAGAGGAGGAAGCCGTATACTGAGGGGAGGAGGAAGCCGTACACTGAGGGGAGGAAGCCGTATACTGAGGGGAGGAGGAAGCCGTATACTGAGGGGAGGAAGCCGTATACTGAGGGGAGGAGGAAGCCGTATACTGAGAGGAGGAAGCCGTATACTGAGGGGAGGAGGAAGCCGTATACTGAGGGGAGGAAGCCGTATACTGAGAGGAGGAAGCCGTATACTGAGAGGAGGAAGCCGTATACTGAGGGGAGGAGGAAGCCGTATACTGAGAGGAGGAGGAAGCCGTATACTGAGAGGAGGAAGCCGTATACTGAGGGGAGGAGGAAGCCGTACACTGAGAGGAGGAAGCCGTATACTGAGGGGAGGAGGAAGCCGTATACTGAGGGGAGGAGGAAGCCGTATACTGAGGGGAGGAGGAAGCCGTATACTGAGAGGAGGAAGCCGTATACTGAGGGGAGGAGGAAGCCGTATACTGAGAGGAGGAAGCCGTATACTGAGAGGAGGAAGCCGTATACTGAGGGGAGGAAGCCGTATACTGAGGGGAGGAAGCCGTATACTGAGGGGAGGAGGAAGCCGTATACTGAGAGGAGGAAGCCGTATACTGAGGGGAGGAGGAAGCCGTATACTGAGGGGAGGAAGCCGTATACTGAGAGGAGGAAGCCGTATACTGAGAGGAGGAAGCCGTATACTGAGGGGAGGAGGAAGCCGTATACTGAGGGGAGGAGGAAGCTGTATACTGAGAGGAGGAAGCCGTATACTGAGAGGAGGAAGCCGTACACTGAGAGGAGGAAGCCGTACACTGAGGGGAGGAAGCCGTATACTGAGGGGAGGAGGAAGCCGTATACTGAGGGGAGGAAGCCGTATACTGAGAGGAGGAAGCCGTATACTGAGGGGAGGAGGAAGCCGTATACTGAGGGGAGGAGGAAGCCGTATACTGAGAGGAGGAAGCCGTATACTGAGAGGAGGAAGCCGTACACTGAGAGGAGGAAGCCGTACACTGAGGGGAGGAAGCCGTATACTGAGGGGAGGAGGAAGCCGTATACTGAGAGGAGGAAGCCGTATACTGAGAGGAGGAAGCCGTACACTGAGAGGAGGAAGCCGTACACTGAGGGGAGGAAGCCGTATACTGAGGGGAGGAGGAAGCCGTATACTGAGAGGAGGAAGCCGTATACTGAGAGGAGGAGGAAGCCGTATACTGAGGGGAGGAGGAAGCCGTATACTGAGGGGAGGAGGAAGCCGTATACTGAGAGGAGGAAGCCGTATACTGAGGGGAGGAAGCCGTATACTGAGGGGAGGAAGCCGTATACTGAGGGGAGGAGGAAGCCGTATACTGAGGGGAGGAGGAAGCCGTATACTGAGGGGAGGAAGCCGTATACTGAGAGGAGGAAGCCGTATACTGAGAGGAGGAAGCCGTATACTGAGGGGAGGAGGAAGCCGTATACTGAGGGGAGGAGGAAGCTGTATACTGAGAGGAGGAAGCCGTATACTGAGAGGAGGAAGCCGTACACTGAGAGGAGGAAGCCGTACACTGAGGGGAGGAAGCCGTATACTGAGGGGAGGAGGAAGCCGTATACTGAGGGGAGGAAGCCGTATACTGAGAGGAGGAAGCCGTATACTGAGGGGAGGAGGAAGCCGTATACTGAGGGGAGGAGGAAGCCGTATACTGAGAGGAGGAAGCCGTATACTGAGAGGAGGAAGCCGTACACTGAGAGGAGGAAGCCGTACACTGAGGGGAGGAAGCCGTATACTGAGGGGAGGAGGAAGCCGTATACTGAGAGGAGGAAGCCGTATACTGAGAGGAGGAAGCCGTACACTGAGAGGAGGAAGCCGTACACTGAGGGGAGGAAGCCGTATACTGAGGGGAGGAGGAAGCCGTATACTGAGAGGAGGAAGCCGTATACTGAGAGGAGGAGGAAGCCGTATACTGAGGGGAGGAGGAAGCCGTATACTGAGGGGAGGAGGAAGCCGTATACTGAGAGGAGGAAGCCGTATACTGAGAGGAGGAAGCCGTACACTGAGAGGAGGAAGCCGTATACTGAGAGGAGGAAGCCGTACACTGAGGGGAGGAAGCCGTATACTGAGGGGAGGAGGAAGCCGTATACTGAGGGGAGGAAGCCGTATACTGAGAGGAGGAAGCCGTATACTGAGGGGAGGAGGAAGCCGTATACTGAGGGGAGGAGGAAGCCGTATACTGAGAGGAGGAAGCCGTATACTGAGAGGAGGAAGCCGTACACTGAGAGGAGGAAGCCGTACACTGAGGGGAGGAAGCCGTATACTGAGGGGAGGAGGAAGCCGTATACTGAGGGAGGAGGAAGCCGTATACTGAGAGGAGGAGGAAGCCGTATACTGAGGGGAGGAGGAAGCCGTATACTGAGGGGAGGAGGAAGCCGTATACTGAGAGGAGGAAGCCGTATACTGAGGGGAGGAGGAAGCCGTATACTGAGAGGAGGAAGCCGTATACTGAGAGGAGGAAGCCGTATACTGAGGGGAGGAAGCCGTATACTGAGGGGAGGAAGCCGTATACTGAGAGGAGGAAGCCGTATACTGAGGGGAGGAGGAAGCCGTACACTGAGAGGAGGAAGCCGTACACTGAGGGGAGGAAGCCGTATACTGAGGGGAGGAGGAAGCCGTATACTGAGGGGAGGAGGAAGCCGTATACTGAGAGGAGGAAGCCGTATACTGAGAGGAGGAAGCCGTATACTGAGGGGAGGAAGCCGTATACTGAGGGGAGGAAGCCGTATACTGAGGGGAGGAGGAAGCCGTATACTGAGAGGAGGAAGCCGTATACTGAGAGGAGGAAGCCGTATACTGAGAGGAGGAAGCCGTATACTGAGGGGAGGAGGAAGCCGTATACTGAGGGGAGGAGGAAGCCGTATACTGAGAGGAGGAAGCCGTATACTGAGGGAAGGAGGAAGCCGTATACTGAGGGGAGGAAGCCGTATACTGAGAGGAGGAAGCCGTATACTGAGGGGAGGAGGAAGCCGTATACTGAGGGGAGGAGGAAGCCGAATACTGAGAGGAGGAAGCCGTATACTGAGAGGAGGAAGCCGTACACTGAGAGGAGGAAGCCGTACACTGAGGGGAGGAAGCCGTATACTGAGGGGAGGAGGAAGCCGTATACTGAGGGGAGGAGGAAGCCGTATACTGAGAGGAGGAGGAAGCCGTATACTGAGGGGAGGAGGAAGCTGTATACTGAGAGGAGGAAGCCGTATACTGAGGGGAGGAGGAAGCCGTATACTGAGAGGAGGAAGCCGTATACTAAGGGGAGGAAGCCGTATACTGAGGGGAGGAAGCCGTATACTGAGAGGAGGAAGCCGTATACTGAGGGGAGGAGGAAGCCGTACACTGAGAGGAGGAAGCCGTACACTGAGGGGAGGAAGCCGTATACTGAGGGGAGGAGGAAGCCGTATACTGAGGGGAGGAGGAAGCCGTATACTGAGAGGAGGAGGAAGCCGTATACTGAGGGGAGGAGGAAGCCGTATACTGAGGGGAGGAGGAAGCCGTATACTGAGAGGAGGAAGCCGTATACTGAGGGGAGGAGGAAGCCGTATACTGAGGGGAGGAGGAAGCCGTATACTGAGAGGAGGAAGCCGTATACTGATAGGAGGAAGCCGTATACTGAGAGGAGGAAGCCGTATACTGAGAGGAGGAAGCCGTATACTGAGGGGAGGAGGAAGCCGTATACTGAGGGGAGGAAGCCGTATACTGAGGGGAGGAGGAAGCCGTATACTGAGAGGAGGAAGCCGTATACTGAGGGGAGGAGGAAGCCGTATACTGAGGGGAGGAAGCCGTATACTGAGAGGAGGAAGCCGTATACTGAGAGGAGGAAGCCGTATACTGAGGGGAGGAGGAAGCCGTATACTGAGGGGAGGAGGAAGCCGTATACTGAGAGTAGGAGGAAGCCGTATACTGAGAGGAGGAAGCCGTATACTGAGGGGAGGAGGAAGCCGTACACTGAGAGGAGGAAGCCGTACACTGAGGGGAGGAAGCCGTATACTGAGAGGAGGAGGAAGCCGTACACTGAGGGGAGGAGGAAGCCGTATACTGAGAGGAGGAAGCCGTATACTGAGAGGAGGAAGCCGTATACTGAGGGGAGGAAGCCGTATACTGAGGGGAGGAAGCCGTATACTGAGGGGAGGAAGCCGTATACTGAGGGGAGGAGGAAGCCGTATACTGAGAGGAGGAAGCCGTATACTGAGAGGAGGAAGCCGTATACTGAGGGGAGGAGGAAGCCGTATACTGAGGGGAGGAGGAAGCCGTATACTGAGAGGAGGAGGAAGCCGTATACTGAGGGGAGGAGGAAGCCGTATACTGAGGGGAGGAGGAAGCCGTATACTGAGGGGAGGAGGAAGCCGTATACTGAGAGGAGGAAGCCGTATACTGAGGGGAGGAGGAAGCCGTATACTGAGGGGAGGAGGAAGCCGTATACTGAGGGGAGGAGGAAGCCGTATACTGAGAGGAGGAAGCCGTATACTGAGGGGAGGAAGCCGTATACTGAGAGGAGAAAGCCGTATACTGAGTGGAGGAGGAAGCCGTATACTGAGGAGGAGGAAGCCGTATACTGAGGGAGAAGGAAGCCGTATACTGAGGGGAGGAAGCCGTATACTGAGAGGAGGAAGCCGTATACTGAGAGGAGGAAGCCGTATACTGAGGGGAGGAGGAAGCCGTATACTGAGAGGAGGAGGAAGCCGTATACTGAGAGGAGGAAGCCGTATACTGAGGGGAGGAGGAAGCCGTACACTGAGGGGAGGAAGCCGTATACTGAGAGGAGGAGGAAGCCGTACACTGAGGGGAGGAGGAAGCCGTATACTGAGAGGAGGAAGCCGTATACTGAGAGGAGGAAGCCGTATACTGAGGGGAGGAAGCCGTATACTGAGAGGAGGAGGAAGCCGTATACTGAGGGGAGGAGGAAGCCGTATACTGAGGGGAGGAAGCCGTATACTGAGGGGAGGAGGAAGCCGTATACTGAGAGGAGGAAGCCGTATACTGAGGGGAGGAGGAAGCCGTATACTGAGGGGAGGAAGCCGTATACTGAGGGGAGGAGGAAGCCGTACACTGAGGGGAGGAAGCCGTACACTGAGAGGAGGAAGCCGTATACTGAGAGGAGGAAGCCGTATACTGAGGGGAGGAGGAAGCCGTATACTGAGGGGAGGAGGAAGCCGTATACTGAGAGGAGGAAGCCGTATACTGAGGGAAGGAGGAAGCCGTATACTGAGGGGAGGAAGCCGTATACTGAGAGGAGGAAGCCGTATACTGAGGGGAGGAGGAAGCCGTATACTGAGGGGAGGAGGAAGCCGAATACTGAGAGGAGGAAGCCGTATACTGAGAGGAGGAAGCCGTACACTGAGAGGAGGAAGCCGTACACTGAGGGGAGGAAGCCGTATACTGAGGGGAGGAGGAAGCCGTATACTGAGGGGAGGAGGAAGCCGTATACTGAGAGGAGGAGGAAGCCGTATACTGAGGGGAGGAGGAAGCCGTATACTGAGAGGAGGAAGCCGTATACTGAGGGGAGGAGGAAGCCGTATACTGAGAGGAGGAAGCCGTATACTAAGGGGAGGAAGCCGTATACTGAGGGGAGGAAGCCGTATACTGAGAGGAGGAAGCCGTATACTGAGGGGAGGAGGAAGCCGTACACTGAGAGGAGGAAGCCGTACACTGAGGGGAGGAAGCCGTATACTGAGGGGAGGAGGAAGCCGTATACTGAGGGGAGGAGGAAGCCGTATACTGAGAGGAGGAGGAAGCCGTATACTGAGGGGAGGAGGAAGCCGTATACTGAGGGGAGGAGGAAGCCGTATACTGAGAGGAGGAAGCCGTATACTGAGGGGAGGAGGAAGCCGTATACTGAGGGGAGGAGGAAGCCGTATACTGAGAGGAGGAAGCCGTATACTGATAGGAGGAAGCCGTATACTGAGAGGAGGAAGCCGTATACTGAGAGGAGGAAGCCGTATACTGAGGGGAGGAGGAAGCCGTATACTGAGGGGAGGAAGCCGTATACTGAGGGGAGGAGGAAGCCGTATACTGAGAGGAGGAAGCCGTATACTGAGGGGAGGAGGAAGCCGTATACTGAGGGGAGGAAGCCGTATACTGAGAGGAGGAAGCCGTATACTGAGAGGAGGAAGCCGTATACTGAGGGGAGGAGGAAGCCGTATACTGAGGGGAGGAGGAAGCCGTATACTGAGAGTAGGAGGAAGCCGTATACTGAGAGGAGGAAGCCGTATACTGAGGGGAGGAGGAAGCCGTACACTGAGAGGAGGAAGCCGTACACTGAGGGGAGGAAGCCGTATACTGAGAGGAGGAGGAAGCCGTACACTGAGGGGAGGAGGAAGCCGTATACTGAGAGGAGGAAGCCGTATACTGAGAGGAGGAAGCCGTATACTGAGGGGAGGAAGCCGTATACTGAGGGGAGGAAGCCGTATACTGAGGGGAGGAAGCCGTATACTGAGGGGAGGAGGAAGCCGTATACTGAGAGGAGGAAGCCGTATACTGAGAGGAGGAAGCCGTATACTGAGGGGAGGAGGAAGCCGTATACTGAGGGGAGGAGGAAGCCGTATACTGAGAGGAGGAGGAAGCCGTATACTGAGGGGAGGAGGAAGCCGTATACTGAGGGGAGGAGGAAGCCGTATACTGAGGGTAGGAGGAAGCCGTATACTGAGAGGAGGAAGCCGTATACTGAGGGGAGGAGGAAGCCGTATACTGAGGGGAGGAGGAAGCCGTATACTGAGGGGAGGAGGAAGCCGTATACTGAGAGGAGGAAGCCGTATACTGAGGGGAGGAAGCCGTATACTGAGAGGAGAAAGCCGTATACTGAGTGGAGGAGGAAGCCGTATACTGAGAGGAGGAAGCCGTATACTGAGGGGAGGAGGAAGCCGTATACTGAGGGGAGGAAGCCGTATACTGAGAGGAGGAAGCCGTATACTGAGAGGAGGAAGCCGTATACTGAGGGGAGGAGGAAGCCGTATACTGAGAGGAGGAGGAAGCCGTATACTGAGAGGAGGAAGCCGTATACTGAGGGGAGGAGGAAGCCGTACACTGAGGGGAGGAAGCCGTATACTGAGAGGAGGAGGAAGCCGTACACTGAGGGGAGGAGGAAGCCGTATACTGAGAGGAGGAAGCCGTATACTGAGAGGAGGAAGCCGTATACTGAGGGGAGGAAGCCGTATACTGAGAGGAGGAGGAAGCCGTATACTGAGGGGAGGAGGAAGCCGTATACTGAGGGGAGGAAGCCGTATACTGAGGGGAGGAGGAAGCCGTATACTGAGAGGAGGAAGCCGTATACTGAGGGGAGGAGGAAGCCGTATACTGAGGGGAGGAAGCCGTATACTGAGGGGAGGAGGAAGCCGTATACTGAGGGGAGGAGGAAGCCGTACACTGAGGGGAGGAAGCCGTACACTGAGAGGAGGAAGCCGTATACTGAGAGGAGGAAGCCGTATACTGAGGGGAGGAGGAAGCCGTATACTGAGGGGAGGAAGCCGTATACTGAGGGGAGGAGGAAGCCGTATACTGAGGGGAGGAAGCCGTATACTGAGGGGAGGAGGAAGCCGTATACTAAGGGGAGGAGGAAGCCGTATACTGAGAGGAGGAAGCCGTATACTGAGAGGAGTAAGCCGTATACTGAGAGGAGGAAGCCAATACTGAGGGGAGGAGGAAGCCGTATACTGAGGGGAGGAGGAAGACGTATACTGAGGGGAGGAGGAAGCCGTATACTGAGAGGAGGAAGCCGTATACTGAGGGGAGGAAGCCGTATACTGAGAGGAGGAAGCCGTATACTGAGTGGAGGAGGAAGCCGTATACTGAGAGGAGGAAGCCGTATACTGAGAGGAGGAAGCCGTATACTGAGGGGAGGAAGCCGTATACTGAGGGGAGGAAGCCGTATACTGAGGGGAGGAGGAAGCCGTATACTGAGAGGAGGAAGCCGTATACTGAGGGGAGGAGGAAGCCGTATACTGAGAGGAGGAAGCCGTATACTGAGGGGAGGAGGAAGCCGTATACTGAGGGGAGGAGGAAGCCGTATACTGAGGGGAGGAGGAAGCCGTATACTGAGGGGAGGAGGAAGCCGTATACTGAGAGGAGGAAGCCGTATACTGAGGGGAGGAGGAAGCCGTATACTGAGGGGAGGAGGAAGCCGTATACTGAGAGGAGGAAGCCGTATACTGAGGGGAGGAAGCCGTATACTGAGGGGAGGAAGCCGTATACTGAGGGGAGGAAGCCGTATACTGAGGGGAGGAGGAAGCCGTATACTGAGGGGAGGAAGCCGTATACTGAGGGGAGGAAGCCGTATACTGAGGGGAGGAGGAAGCCGTATACTGAGAGGAGGAAGCCGTATACTGAGAGGAGGAAGCCGTATACTGAGAGGAGGAGGAAGCCGTATACTGAGAGGAGGAAGCCGTATACTGAGGGGAGGAGGAAGCCGTATACTGAGGGGAGGAGGAAGCCGTATACTAAGGGGAGGAGGAAGCCGTATACTGAGGGGAGGAAGCCGTATACTGAGGGGAGGAGGAAGCCGTATACTGAGGGGAGGAGGAAGCCGTATACTGAGAGGAGGAAGCCGTATACTGAGAGGAGTAAGCCGTATACTGAGAGGAGGAAGCCGTATACTGAGGGGAGGAGGAAGCCGTATACTGAGGGGAGGAGGAAGCCGTATACTGAGGGGAGGAGGAAGCCGTATACTGAGAGGAGGAAGCCGTATACTGAGGGGAGGAAGCCGTATACTGAGGGGAGGAGGAAGCCGTACACTGAGAGGAGGAAGCCGTATACTGAGAGGAGGAAGCCGTATACTGAGGGGAGGAGGAAGCCGTATACTAAGGGGAGGAGGAAGCCGTATACTGAGGGGAGGAAGCCGTATACTGAGGGGAGGAAGCCGTATACTGAGGGGAGGAAGCCGTATACTGAGAGGAGGAAGCCGTATACTGAGAGGAGGAAGCCGTATACTGAGGGGAGGAGGAAGCCGTACACTGAGAGGAGGAAGCCGTATACTGAGGGGAGGAAGCCGTATACTGGGGGGAGGAAGCCGTATACTGGGGGGAGGAAGCCGTATACTGAGGGGAGGAAGCCGTATACTGAGGGGAGGAGGAAGCCGTACACTGAGGGGAGGAAGCCGTATACTGAGGGGAGGAAGCCGTATACTGAGGGGAGGAGGAAGCCGTATACTGAGAGGAGGAAGCCGTATACTGAGGGGAGGAGGAAGCCGTATACTGAGAGGAGGAAGCCATATACTGAGAGGAGGAAGCCGTATACTGAGGGAAGGAAGCCGTATACTGAGGGGAGGAAGCCATATACTGAGGGGAGGAGGAAGCCGTACACTGAGGGGAGGAAGCCGTATACTGAGGGGAGGAGGAAGCCGTATACTGAGGGGAGGAAGCCATATACTGTGGGGAGGAGGAAGCCGTATACTGAGGGGAGGAGGAAGCCGTACACTGAGGGGAGGAAGCCGTATACTGAGGGGAGGAGGAAGCCGTACACTGAGAGGAGGAAGCCGTATACTGAGGGGAGGAAGCCGTATACTGAGGGGAGGAAGCCGTACACTGAGGGGAGGAAGCCGTATACTGAGGGGAGGAGGAAGCCGTATACTGAGAGGAGGAAGCCGTACACTGAGGGGAGGAAGCCGTATACTGAGGGGAGGAAGCCGTATACTGAGGGGAGGAGGACGCCGTATACTGAGAGGAGGAAGCCGTATACTGAGGGGAGGAGGAAGCCGTATACTGAGAGGAGGAAGCCGTATACTGAGAGGAGGAAGCCGTATACTGAGGGAAGGAAGCCGTATACTGAGGGGAGGAGGAAGCCGTATACTGAGGGGAGGAGGCCGTATACTGAGGGGAGGAGGAAGCCGTATACTGAGAGGAGGAAGCCGTATACTGAGGGAAGGAAGCCGTATACTGAGGGGAGGAGGAAGCCGTATACTGAGAGAAGGAAGCCGTATACTGAGGGGAGGAGGAAGCCGTATACTAAGGGGAGGAGGAAGCCGTATACTGAGGGGAGGAGGAAGCCATATACTGAGGGGAGGAAGCCGTATACTGAGGGGAGGAAGCCGTATACTGAGGGGAGGAGGAAGCCGTATACTGAGAGGAGGAAGCCGTATACTGAGGGGAGGAAGCCGTATACTGAGGGGAGGAGGAAGCAGTATGCTGAGGGGAGGAAGCCGTATACTGAGGGGAGGAAGCCGTATGCTGAGGGGAGGAAGCCGTATACTGAGGGGAGGAGGAAGCCGTATACTGAGGGGAGGAAGCCGTATACTGAGGGGAGGAAGCCGTATACTGAGGGGAGGAGGAAGCAGTATGCTGAGGGGAGGAGGAAGCCGTATACTGAGGGGAGGAAGCCGTATGCTGAGGGGAGGAAGCCGTATACTGAGGGGAGGAGGAAGCCGTATACTGAGGGGAGGAGGAAGCCGTATACTGAGGGGAGGAAGCCGTATACTGAGGGGAGGAAGCCGTATACTGAGGGGAGGAAGCCGTATACTGAGGGGAGGAGGAAGCCGTATAATACTGAGGGGAGGAGGAAGCCGTATACTAAGGGGAGGAGGAAGCCGTATACTGAGGGGAGGAAGCCGTATACTGAGGGGAGGAGGAAGCCGTATACTGAGGGGAGGAAGCCGTATACTGAGGGGAGGAGGAAGCCGTATACTGAGGGGAGGAGGAAGCCGTATACTGAGAGGAGGAAGCCGTATACTGAGAGGAGTAAGCCGTATACTGAGGGGAGGAAGCCGTATACTGGGGGGAGGAAGCCGTATACTGAGGGGAGGAAGCCGTATACTGAGGGGAGGAGGAAGCCGTATACTGAGGGGAGGAAGCCATATACTGAGGGGAAGAAGCCGTATACTGAGAGGAGGAAGCCGTATACTGAGGGGAGGAAGCCGTATACTGGGGGGAGGAAGCCGACTGAGGGGAGGAGGAAGCCGTATACTGAGGGGAGGAAGCCGTATACTGAGGGGAGGAAGCCGTATACTGAGGGGAGGAGGAAGCCGTATACTGAGGGGAGGAAGCCGTACACTGAGGGGAGGAAGCCGTATACTGAGAGGAGGAAGCCGTATACTGAGGGGAGGAAGCCGTATACTGAGGGGAGGAAGCCGTATACTGAGGGGAGGAGGAAGCCGTATACTGAGAGGAGGAAGCCGTATACTGAGAGGAGGAAGCCGTATACTGAGGGAAGGAAGCCGTATACTGAGGGGAGGAGGAAGCCGTACACTGAGGGGAGGAAGCCGTATACTGAGGGGAGGAAGCCGTATATTGAGGGGAGGAGGACGCCGTATACTGAGAGGAGGAAGCCGTATACTGAGGGGAGGAGGAAGCCGTATACTGAGAGGAGGAAGCCGTATACTGAGAGGAGGAAGCCGTATACTGAGGGAAGGAAGCCGTACACTGAGGGGAGGAAGCCGTATACTGAGAGGAGGAAGCCGTATACTGAGGGGAGGAAGCCGTATACTGAGAGGAGGAAGCCGTACACTGAGGGGAGGAGGAAGCCGTACACTGAGGGGAGGAAGCCGTATACTGACAGGAGGAAGCCGTATACTGAGGGGAGGAAGCCGTATACTGAGGGGAGGAGGAAGCCGTATACTGAGGGGAGGAAGCCGTATACTGAGGGGAGGAGGAAGCCATATACTGAGAGGAGGAAGCCGTACACTGAGGGGAGGAAGCCGTATACTGAGAGGAGGAAGCCGTATACTGAGGGGAGGAAGCCGTATACTGAGAGGAGGAAGCCGTACACTGAGAGGAGGAAGCCGTATACTGAGAGGAGGAAGCCGTATACTGAGGGGAGGAGGAAGCCGTATACTGAGGGGAGGAAGCCGTATACTGAGGGGAGGAAGCCGTATACTGAGGGGAGGAAGCCGTATACTGAGAGGAGGAAGCCGTATACTGAGGGGAGGAAGCCGTATACTGAGGGGAGGAAGCCGTACACTGAGAGGAGGAAGCCGTATACTGAGAGGAGGAAGCCGTATACTGAGGGGAGGAGGAAGCCGTATACTGAGAGGAGGAAGCCGTATACTGAGGGGAGGAAGCCGTATACTGAGGGGAGGAGGAAGCCGTATACTGAGGGGAGGAAGCCGTATACTGAGGGGAGGAGGAAGCCGTATACTGAGAGGAGGAAGCCGTATACTGAGAGGAGGAAGCCGTATACTGAGAGGAGGAAGCCGTATACTGAGGGGAGGAGGAAGCCGTATACTGAGGGGAGGAAGCCATATACTGAGGGGAGGAAGCCGTATACTGAGGGGAGGAGGAAGCCGTACACTGAGGGGAGGAAGCCGTATACTGACAGGAGGAAGCCGTATACTGAGGGGAGGAAGCCGTATACTGAGGGGAGGAGGAAGCCGTATACTGAGGGGAGGAAGCCGTATACTGAGGGGAGGAGGAAGCCGTATACTGAGAGGAGGAAGCCGTATACTGAGAGGAGGAAGCCGTATACTGAGGGAAGGAAGCCGTATACTGAGGGGAGGAGGAAGCCGTATACTGAGGGGAGGAAGCCGTATACTGAGGGGAGGAAGCCGTATACTGAGGGGAGGAAGCCGTATACTGAGAGGAGGAAGCCATATACTGAGGGGAGGAAGCCGTATACTGAGAGGAGGAAGCCATATACTGAGAGGAGGAAGCCGTATACTGAGGGGAGGAAACCGTATACTGAGGGGAGGAGGAAGCCGTATACTGAGGGGAGGAGGAAGCCGTATACTGAGGGGAGGAGGAAGCCGTATACTGAGAGGAGGAAGCTGTATACTGAGGGGAGGAGGAAGCCGTATACTGAGGGGAGGAGGAAGCCGTATACTGAGGGGAGGAGGAAGCCGTATACTGAGGGGAGGAGGAAGCCGTATTTTGAGGGGAGGAAGCCGTATACTGAGAGGAGGAAGCCGTATACTGAGGGGAGGAAACCGTATACTGAGGGGAGGAGGAAGCCGTATACTGAGGGGAGGAGGAAGCCGTATACTGAGGGGAGGAGGAAGCCGTATACTGAGGGGAGGAAGCCGTATACTGAGGGGAGGAGGAAGCCGTATACTGAGAGGAGGAAGCCGTATACTGAGAGGAGGAAGCCATATACTGAGAGGAGGAAGCCGTATACTGAGGGAAGGAAGCCGTATACTGAGGGGAGGAGGAAGCCGTATACTGAGGGGAGGAAGCCGTATACTGAGGGGAGGAGAAAGCCGTATACTGAGAGGAGGAAACCGTATACTGAGGGGAGGAGGAAGCCGTATACTGAGGGGAGGAGGAAGCCGTATACTGAGGGGAGGAGGCAGTACACTGAGGGGAGGAAGCCGTATACTGAGAGGAGGAGGAAGCCGTATACTGAGAGGAGGAGGAAGCCGTATACTGAGAGGAGGAGGAAGCCGTATACTGAGGGGAGGAGGAAGCCGTATACTGAGGGGAGGAAGCCGTACACTGAGGGGAGGAAGCCGTATACTGAGAGGAGGAAGCCGTATACTGAGGGGAGGAGGAAGCCGTATACTGAGGGGAGGAGGAAGCCGTATACTGAGGGGAGGAGGAAGCCGTATACTGAGGGGAGGAGGAAGCCGTACACTGAGGGGAGGAAGCCGTATACTGAGAGGAGGAAGCCGTATACTGAGGGGAGGAGGAAGCCGTACACTGAGGGGAGGAAGCCGTATACTGAGAGGAGGAAGCCGTATACTGAGGGGAGGAGGAAGCCGTACACTGAGAGGAGGAAGCCGTATACTGAGAGGAGGAAGCCGTATACTGAGGGGAGGAGGAAGCCGTACACTGAGGGGAGGAAGCCGTATACTGAAAGGAGGAAGCCGTATACTGAGAGGAGGAAGCCGTATACTGAGGGGAGGAGGAAGCCGTATACTGAGAGGAGGAAGCCGTATACTGAGAGGAGGAAGCCGTATACTGAGAGGAGGAAGCCATATACTGAGGGGAGAAGGAAGCCGTATACTGAGAGGAGGAGGAAGCCGTATACTGAGGGGAGGAGGAAGCCGTATACTGAGGGGAGGAGGAAGCCGTATACTGAGGGGAGGAACCCGTATACTGAGGGGAGGAGGAAGCCGTATACTGAGAGGAGGAAGCCGTATACTGAGGGGAGGAAGCTGTACACTGAGAGGAGGAAGCCGTACACTGAGAGGAGGAAGCCGTACACTGAGAGGAGGAAGCCGTATACTGAGGGGAGGAGGAAGCCGTATACTGAGGGGAGGAAGCCGTATACTGAGGGGAGGTGGAAGCCGTATACTGAGGGGAGGAGGAAGCTGTATACTGAGGGGAGGAGGAAGCCGTATACTGAGGGGAGGAGGAAGCCGTACACTGAGGGGAGGAGGAAGCCGTATACTGAGGGGAGGAGGAAGCCGTATACTGAGGGGAGGAGGAAGCCGTATACTGAGGGGAGGAGAAAGCCGTATACTGAGGGGAGGAAGCCGTATACTGAGAGGAGGAGGAAGCCGTATACTGAGGGGAGGAAGCCGTATACTGAGAGGAGGAGGAAGCCGTATACTGAGGGGAGGAGGAAGACGTATACTGAGGGGAGGAGGAAGACGTATACTGAGGGGAGGAGGAAGCTGTATACTGAGGGGAGGAGGAAGCCGTATACTGAGGGGAGGAGGAAGCCGTTTACTGAGGGGAGGAGGAAGCCGTATACTGAGGGGAGGAGGAAGCCGTATACTGAGAGGAGGAAGCCGTATACTGAGGGGAGGAGGAAGCCGTATACTGAGGGGAGGAGGAAGCCGTATACTGAGAGGAGGAAGCCGTATACTGAGGGGAGGAGGAAGCCGTATACTGAGGGGAGGAGGAAGCTGTATACTGAGGGGAGGAGGAAGCCGTATACTGAGGGGAGGAGGAAGCCGTATACTGAGGGGAGGAGGAAGCCGTACACTGAGGGGAGGAGGAAGCCGTATACTGAGGGGAGGAGGAAGCCGTATACTGAGGGGAGGAGAAAGCCGTATACTGAGGGGAGGAGAAAGCCGTATACTGAGGGGAGGAAGCCGTATACTGAGAGGAGGAGGAAGCCGTATACTGAGAGGAGGAGGAAGCCGTATACTGAGGGGAGGAAGCCGTATACTGAGAGGAGGAGGAAGCCGTATACTGAGGGGAGGAGGAAGCCGTATACTGAGGGGAGGAGGAAGACGTATACTGAGGGGAGGAGGAAGCTGTATACTGAGGGGAGGAGGAAGCCGTATACTGAGGGGAGGAGGAAGCCGTATACTGAGGGGAGGAGGAAGCCGTATACTGAGGGGAGGAAGTCGTATACTGAGGGGAGGAGGAAGCCGTATACTGAGGGGAGGAGGAAGCCGTATACTGAGAGGAGGAAGCCGTATACTGAGGGGAGGAGGAAGCCGTATACTGAGGGGAGGAGGAAGCCGTATACTGAGGGGAGGAGGAAGTCGTATACTGAGGGGAGGAAGCCGTATACTGAGGGGAGGAGGAATCCGTATACTGAGGGGAGGAGGAAGTTGTATACTGAGGGGAGGAAGCCGTATACTGAGGGGAGGAGGAAGCCGTATACTGAGGGGAGGAAGCCGTATACTGAGGGGAGGAGGAAGCTGTATACTGAGGGGAGGAGGAAGCCGTATACTGAGGGGAGGAGGAAGCCGTATACTGAGGGGAGGAGGAAGCCGTATACTGAGGGGAGGAGGAAGCCGTATACTGAGAGGAGGAAGCCGTATACTGAGGGGAGGAAGCCGTATACTGAGGGGAGGAGGAAGCCGTATACTGAGGGGAGGAGGAAGCTGTATACTGAGGGGAGGAGGAAGCCGTATACTGAGGGGAGGAGGAAGCCGTATACTGAGGGGAGGAGGAAGCCGTACACTGAGGGGAGGAGGAAGCCGTATACTGAGGGGAGGAGGAAGCCGTATACTGAGGGGAGGAGGAAGCCGTATACTGAGGGGAGGAGAAAGCCGTATACTGAGGGGAGGAAGCCGTATACTGAGAGGAGGAGGAAGCCGTATACTGAGGGGAGGAAGCCGTATACTGAGAGGAGGAGGAAGCCGTATACTGAGGGGAGGAGGAAGCCGTATACTGAGGGGAGGAGGACGACGTATACTGAGGGGAGGAGGAAGCCGTATACTGAGAGGAGGAGGAAGCCGTATACTGAGGGGAGGAGGAAGCCGTATACTGAGGGGAGGAGGAAGCCGTATACTGAGGGGAGGAACCCGTATACTGAGGGGAGGAGGAAGCCGTATACTGAGAGGAGGAAGCCGTATACTGAGGGGAGGAAGCTGTACACTGAGAGGAGGAAGCCGTACACTGAGAGGAGGAAGCCGTACACTGAGAGGAGGAAGCCGTATACTGAGGGGAGGAGGAAGCCGAATACTGAGGGGAGGAAGCCGTATACTGAGGGGAGGAGGAAGCCGTATACTGAGGGGAGGAGGAAGCTGTATACTGAGGGGAGGAGGAAGCCGTATACTGAGGGGAGGAGGAAGCCGTACACTGAGGGGAGGAGGAAGCCGTATACTGAGGGGAGGAGGAAGCCGTATACTGAGGGGAGGAGGAAGCCGTATACTGAGGGGAGGAGAAAGCCGTATACTGAGGGGAGGAAGCCGTATACTGAGAGGAGGAGGAAGCCGTATACTGAGGGGAGGAAGCCGTATACTGAGAGGAGGAGGAAGCCGTATACTGAGGGGAGGAGGAAGACGTATACTGAGGGGAGGAGGAAGACGTATACTGAGGGGAGGAGGAAGCTGTATACTGAGGGGAGGAGGAAGCCGTATACTGAGGGGAGGAGGAAGCCGTTTACTGAGGGGAGGAGGAAGCCGTATACTGAGGGGAGGAGGAAGCCGTATACTGAGAGGAGGAAGCCGTATACTGAGGGGAGGAGGAAGCCGTATACTGAGGGGAGGAGGAAGCCGTATACTGAGAGGAGGAAGCCGTATACTGAGAGGAGGAAGCCGTATACTGAGGGGAGGAGGAAGCCGTATACTGAGGGGAGGAGGAAGCTGTATACTGAGGGGAGGAGGAAGCCGTATACTGAGAGGAGGAGGAAGCCGTATACTGAGGGGAGGAAGCCGTATACTGAGAGGAGGAGGAAGCCGTATACTGAGGGGAGGAGGAAGCCGTATACTGAGGGGAGGAGGAAGACGTATACTGAGGGGAGGAGGAAGCTGTATACTGAGGGGAGGAGGAAGCCGTATACTGAGAGGAGGAGGAAGCCGTATACTGAGGGGAGGAAGCCGTATACTGAGAGGAGGAGGAAGCCGTATACTGAGGGGAGGAGGAAGACGTATACTGAGGGGAGGAGGAAGACGTATACTGAGGGGAGGAGGAAGCTGTATACTGAGGGGAGGAGGAAGCCGTATACTGAGGGGAGGAGGAAGCCGTTTACTGAGGGGAGGAGGAAGCCGTATACTGAGGGGAGGAGGAAGCCGTATACTGAGAGGAGGAAGCCGTATACTGAGGGGAGGAGGAAGCCGTATACTGAGGGGAGGAGGAAGCCGTATACTGAGAGGAGGAAGCCGTATACTGAGAGGAGGAAGCCGTATACTGAGGGGAGGAGGAAGCCGTATACTGAGGGGAGGAGGAAGCTGTATACTGAGGGGAGGAGGAAGCCGTATACTGAGAGGAGGAGGAAGCCGTATACTGAGGGGAGGAAGCCGTATACTGAGAGGAGGAGGAAGCCGTATACTGAGGGGAGGAGGAAGCCGTATACTGAGGGGAGGAGGAAGACGTATACTGAGGGGAGGAGGAAGCTGTATACTGAGGGGAGGAGGAAGCCGTATACTGAGGGGAGGAGGAAGCCGTATACTGAGGGGAGGAGGAAGCCGTATACTGAGGGGAGGAGGAAGCCGTATACTGAGGGGAGGAGGAAGCCGTATACTGAGGGGAGGAAGTCGTATACTGAGAGGAGGAAGCCGTATACTGAGAGGAGGAAGCCGTATACTGAGGGGAGGAGGAAGCCGTATACTGAGCGGAGGAGGAAGTCGTATACTGAGGGGAGGAAGCCGTATACTGAGGGGAGGAGGAATCCGTATACTGAGGGGAGGAGGAAGTTGTATACTGAGGGGAGGAAGCCGTATACTGAGGGGAGGAGGAAGCCGTATACTGAGGGGAGGAAGTCGTATACTGAGGGGAGGAGGAAGCCGTATACTGAGGGGAGGAGGAAGCCGTATACTGAGAGGAGGAAGCCGTATACTGAGGGGAGGAGGAAGCCGTATACTGAGGGGAGGAGGAAGCCGTATACTGAGGGGAGGAGGAAGTCGTATACTGAGGGGAGGAAGCCGTATACTGAGGGGAGGAGGAATCCGTATACTGAGGGGAGGAGGAAGTTGTATACTGAGGGGAGGAAGCCGTATACTGAGGGGAGGAGGAAGCCGTATACTGAGGGGAGGAAGCCGTATACTGAGGGGAGGAGGAAGCTGTATACTGAGGGGAGGAGGAAGCCGTATACTGAGGGGAGGAGGAAGCCGTATACTGAGGGGAGGAGGAAGCCGTATACTGAGAGGAGGAAGCCGTATACTGAGGGGAGGAGGAAGCCGTATACTGAGGGGAGGAGGAAGCCGTATACTGAGGGGAGGAGGAAGCCGTATACTGAGAGGAGGAAGCCGTATACTGAGGGGAGGAAGCCGTATACTGAGGGGAGGAGGAAGCCGTATACTGAGGGGAGGAGGAAGCTGTATACTGAGGGGAGGAGGAAGCCGTATACTGAGGGGAGGAGGAAGCCGTATACTGAGGGGAGGAGGAAGCCGTACACTGAGGGGAGGAGGAAGCCGTATACTGAGGGGAGGAGGAAGCCGTATACTGTGGGGAGGAGGAAGCCGTATACTGAGGGGAGGAGAAAGCCGTATACTGAGGGGAGGAAGCCGTATACTGAGAGGAGGAGGAAGCCGTATACTGAGGGGAGGAAGCCGTATACTGAGAGGAGGAGGAAGCCGTATACTGAGGGGAGGAGGAAGCCGTATACTGAGGGGAGGAGGACGACGTATACTGAGGGGAGGAGGAAGCTGTATACTGAGGGGAGGAGGAAGCCGTATACTGAGGGGAGGAGGAAGCCGTATACTGAGGGGAGGAGGAAGCCGTATACTGAGGGGAGGAGGAAGCCGTATACTGAGGGGAGGAGGAAGCCGTATACTGAGGGGAGGAGGAAGCCGTATACTGAGGGGAGGAGGAAGCCGTATACTGAGAGGAGGAAGCCGTATACTGAGAGGAGGAAGCCGTATACTGAGGGGAGGAGGAAGCCGTATACTGAGAGGAGGAAGCCGTATACTGAGGGGAGGAGGAAGCCGTATACTGAGAGGAGGAAGCCGTATACTGAGGGGAGGAGGAAGCCGTATACTGAGGGGAGGAGGAAGTCGTATACTGAGGGGAGGAAGCCGTATACTGAGGGGAGGAGGAATCCGTATACTGAGGGGAGGAGGAAGTTGTATACTGAGGGGAGGAAGCCGTATACTGAGGGGAGGAGGAAGCCGTATACTGAGGGGAGGAAGTCGTATACTGAGGGGAGGAGGAAGCCGTATACTGAGGGGAGGAGGAAGCCGTATACTGAGAGGAGGAAGCCGTATACTGAGGGGAGGAGGAATCCGTATACTGAGGGGAGGAGGAAGTTGTATACTGAGGGGAGGAAGCCGTATACTGAGGGGAGGAGGAAGCTGTATACTGAGGGGAGGAGGAAGCCGTATACTGAGAGGAGGAAGCCGTACACTGAGGGGAGGAAGCCGTAAACTGAGGGGAGGAGGAAGCCGTATACTGAGGAGAGGAGGAAGCCGTATACTGAGGAGAGGAGGAAGCCGTATACTGAGGGGAGGAGGAAGCTGTATACTGAGGGGAGGAGGAAGCCATATACTGAGGGGAGGAAGCCGTATACTGAGGGGAGGAGGAAGCCGTACACTGAGGGGAGGAAGCCGTATACTGAGGGGAGGAAGCCGTACACTGAGGGGAGGAGGAAGCCGTATACTGAGGGGGGGAGGAAACCGTATACTGGGGGGAGGAGGAAGCCGTATACTGAGGGGAGGAGGAAGCCGTATACTGGGGGGAGGAGGAAGCCGTATACTGAGGGGAGGAAGCCGTATACTGAGGGGAGGAAGCCGTATACTGAGGGGAGGAAGCCGTATACTGAGGGGAGGAGGAAGCCGTATACTGAGGGGAGGAGGAAGCCGTATACTGAGGGGAGGAAGCCGTATACTGAGGGAAGGAGTAGGCAGTACACTGAGGGGAGGAAGCCGTATACTGAGGGGAGGAGGAAGCCGTATACTGAGGGGAGGAGGAAGCCGTATACTGAGGGAAGGAAGCTGTATACTGAGGGGAGGAAGCCGTATACCGAGGGGAGGAGGAAGCCGTATATTGAGGGGAGGAAGCCGTATGCTGAGGGGAGGAAGCCGTATACTGAGGGGAGGAAGCCGTACACTGAGGGGAGGAAGCCGTATACTGAGGGCAGGAAGCCGTACACTGAGGGGAGGAGCCCGTATACTGAGGGGAGGAGGAAGCCGTATACTGAGGGGAGGAAGAAGCCGTATACTGAGGGGAGGAAGCCGTATACTGAGGGGAAGAAGCCGTATACTGAGGGGAGGAAGCCGTATACTGAGGGAAGGAGGAAGCCGTACACTGAGGGGAGGAAGCCGTATACTGAGGGGAAGAAGCCGTATACTGAGGGGAGGAAGCCGTACACTGAGGGGAGGAAGCCGTATACTGAGGGCAGGAAGCCGTACACTGAGGGGAGGAGCCCGTATACTGAGGGGAGGAGGAAGCCGTATACTGAGGGGAGGAAGAAGCCGTATACTGAGGGGAGGAAGCCGTATACTGAGGGAAGGAGGAAGCCGTACACTGAGGGGAGGAAGCCGTATACTGAGGGGAGGAGGAAGCCGTATACTGAGGGGAGGAGGAAGCCGTATACTGAGGGGAGGAAGCCGTATACTGAGGGGAGGAGGAAGCCGTACACTGAGGGGAGGAAGCCGTATACTGAGGGGAGGAAGCCGTATACTGAGGGGAGGAAGACGTATACTGAGGGGAGGAGGAAGACGTACACTAAGGGGAGGAAGCCGTACACTGAGGGGAGGAAGCCGTATACTGAAGGGAGGAAGCCGTACACTGAGGGGAGGAGGAAGACGTATACTGAGGGGAGGAGGAAGACGTATACTGAGGGGAGGAAGCCGTACACTGAGGGGAGGAAGCCGTATACTGAAGGGAGGAAGCCGTACACTGAGGGGAGGAAGCCGTACACTGAGGGGAGGAAGCCGTACACTGAGGGGAGGAAGCCGTATACTGAGGGGAGGAAGCCGTATACTGAGGGGAGGAAGCTGTACACTGAGGGGAGGAAGCCGTATACTGAGGGGAGGAAGCCGTATACTGAGGGGAGGAAGCCGTATACTGAGGGGAGGAAGCCGTATACTGATGGAAGCCCACAAGCACAGAGTGGGTTGCGGTTCCGTTACACTCCGTGTCCTTTAAGTATCTGCATAAAAACAAGAAAAGAAGGCCGTGGGACTGTAAAGAGAAGTACACCAGTTGTAAGATTACATTTCTTTATTCTTATAAAAACATTAGTAGAAAAAAATACATAATATCTCAAAAGACAAAGATGATCATCGACAATAAAGTATTCCCATTACATACATGCATATACTTGTTTGTCTGTTCGAACAACAACTCTATCAATAGACACTGAGGGGAGGAAGCCGTATACTGAGGGGAGGAAGCCGTACACTGAGGGGAGGAGCCCGTATACTGAGGGGAGGAGGAAGCCGTACACTGAGGGGAAGAAGCCGTATACTGAGGGGAGGAGGAAGCCGTATACTGAGGGGAGGAGGAAGCCGTATACTGAGGGGAGGAGGAAGCCGTATACTGAGGGGAGGAAGCCGTATACTGAGGGGAGGAGGAAGCCGTATACTGAGGGGAGGAGGAAGCCGTATACTGAGGGGAGGAGGAAGCCGTATACTGAGGGGAGGAAGCCGTATACTGAGGGGAGGAAGCCGTATACTGAGGGGAGGAAACAGCAATCTGAGGGGAGGAGGAAGCCGTATACTGAGGGGAAGAAGCCGTTTATTGAGGGGAGGAGGAAGCCGTATACTGAGAGGAGGAAGCCGTATACTGAGGGGAGGAAGCCGTATACTGAGGGGAGGAAGCCGTACACTGAGGGGAGGAAGCCGTATACTGAGGGGAGGAAGCTGTATACTGAGGGGAGGAAGCCGTACAGTGAGGGGAGGAAGCCGTATACTGAGGGGAGGAAGCCGTATACTGAGGGGAGGAAGCTATATACTGAGGGAAGGAAGCCGTACAGTGAGGGGAGGAGGAAGCCATATACTGAGGGGAGGAAGCCTTACACTGAGGGGAGGAAGCCGTATACTGAGGGGAGGAAGCCGTATACTGAGAGGAGGAGGAAGCCGTATACTGAGGGGAGGAAGCCGTACACTGAGGGGAGGAAGCCGTATACTGAGGGGAGGAAGCCGTATACTGATGGAAGCCCACAAGCACAGAGTGGGTTGCGGTTCCGTTACACTCCGTGTCCTTTAAGTATCTGCATAAAAACAAGAAAAGAAGGCCGTGGGACTGTAAAGAGAAGTACACCAGTTGTAAGATTACATTTCTTTATTCTTATAAAAACATGAGACTTGTCAGCAGTTACAAGGAGTGCCTGTGTCTGATTGGTGATGGGACCAGAGGATAAAGGTGTACCGTTAATAAAACTAACAGAGACAGGTTTGGGTTTTGGAACAGTAGGTATTTTATTTAAGGAGACAAAACAAGTATCAATGTAGTTTCCACAAGATCCTGTGTCGATCATAGCCTTGGTGGTGATCCTAGTTTGGTCCCACTGCAATGTCAATTGAACAAAAAGATAAGGATTAGAAAAGGAAGTTGTTAGTCCCCCTAGCAAGACATTTGAACACTCACCCTCTTTTTTGCGGACAAGGGGACAGCCGCTTATCAAATGATCCGAGGATCTCAGCCTTTCTTTTCTTTCTCGCAGTCGTCTGTCAATATTGATACTGTTCTGTATCAGGGCAGCCAAGGTGTCAGGTAAATCCGCTCGGGCGAGCTCGTCTTTAACGGCCTCTGATAGGCCGAGTCTGAACTGCGTTCGCAAAGATGTGTCGTTCCACCCTGAATCAGGGGACCATCTTTTGAAATTTGCCACGAAATCTTCAACAGGTCTCCTTCCTTGTTTTAAAGCCCTCAATTGGGTATCAGCAGTACTCTGCCTATTGAGGTCTTCATATAAACTAGCGAGTTGCGCTAGGAATAAAGGATAGGAGTTAAGGAGTGGGTCATCTTTTTCAAAGAGAGAGTCTGCCCAGGCCCGGGGGTCACCCGTCAGATAGGAGATAATGGTACAGACTTTAATTTGGTCAGTGGTGTAGGTCAGAGGTTTTAACAAGAAAAGCAATCGACATGCGTTTCTAAATTCACGAAATTTACTCCGATCACCAGTAAACACTAGAGGAGGGTTTATCTTAGGCTCACGGGGCTGAGCAACAGAAAGACGGCCAACCTGCTGTCTTAAAGCCTGATTTTAGTTTTTTACCTCTGTAAGAGCAAGGATCAATGCATCTACTTGCTGTTTTAATTGTAGTACCTGAGTGGGTAATTCTGCTGAATCCATAATTTTTTTTTAAGGCTCGTTCAATCTGTAACGCTCATGCGTTTTTGTTAGTGGATGGATTTGCAGCTGCAGAATTGTCACACTCAGTAGTCGTGTAGAGATTCTGTTGAACAAACATATCCAACTCTCAGGACTTCATCACTGTGCACAGCCTGTTTATGCAATATACATACACTCAATCTGATGTTAATGGAGAGATAGTATATATGAGAGTATATAGGTGAGAGACAGGCTATAGTATGGTGAGCACCTAGGAGTAGTATTAGGAGAGTGTTTAGGTGATGGTAGTAAGCAGATAGGTTCTAATGTCAAGTATAGTGCAGATGGTAGGGGACAGCAGATGGAGTATACAAGACAGAGTAACCTAGTGCAAGGATAGTTGATGGTAGTCCCAAGAGCTAACAGTCTATGCAGATGATAGGAAATAGCTTAGATAGAGATAGTCCTGGTATATGCAGTAGATGACAGTAGAAGTGCAGGTTAGTAAGGAATCCCCTGTGGGGTACTTATCACTAGATAGGTAGTAGTAACAAAGTTGAGTAGTGAGAGGTGATCCAGTAGCGAGATACGGATCGGCAGCGAGGTTCCGGTTCAGTTCAGGCAAAGGGAATAGCCAGCAGCTCCAGCTTCACAAGAGAAGGTGCGGTGAACATGCGGTTTGAACGAGCAATGAGTGAGAGAAAGCCGGCGATTGAAATAGCCGCTCATAGCGGCGCTCGGCGATGATGTCATTGCCCTTAAAGGTGTATGCGTCCCATTTGGATAGCAAGATGGGACGCAATATTAAGAGAGAAATGTGGAAATAAGGGTACCAGAGGTACCAGAACATTACACCATGCTGGGGGGGAGGCCTGTGCTCTGTCCTTGTCTTCATCCCACACTCAGTAGGTCATTGGTGGGGACTTTTTACTTCTCTTCACCAGGAATCCTTTAGGCATGTCTGTGGCAGAAGCTGTACAGCCTTTTTACGGAGCATCAGAGTGGCCCAGGGGCCAATTGCCCCCTTGCTCCCTGGTCCAGTCCTCCCCTGCCTCCTACAGATCCTGCACCTCTCTGTACAGCCGCAACACCACCCTGTATCTGCCCCCCCTCGTCTCAGCATTCAGCAGAGTCTGGAAGCTGACTCCAACCCTCCTCTGTTCCTCCTCCAGACCTTGTACTTTAATTCTTCCCAGATCCACCTGCATCTTCTTCCCGGTAGCAGCACAAGGTAAGGGGGTGTAAAGAAGGGTGGTTGACTTCTGATGGTGGGGGGGAGGGGCTCTTGATATCTCATGTAAGGGGGCGTGGGGTGCTTTGGACATCTAATCTTACAGATAAAACTGGCCCTTTGAGGGCAACCGTAATACTGATGTGGCCCGCGATGAAATTGAGTTCAACACCCCAGGCTTAAAGTCATAAGGGATGAGAAGATGCAAATCTATGAGATATGCAAATAAAGGTGATGACAAAAAAATCACAAACAAAAAACAAAATTAGTGAACAGGGTAACGAGTATATATGAAAGGAACCTCACAAAAATAATAATAAAGGGGCTGATGCATGGCTTAATAATGTGATGTCAAACCCCCCGTCAGAACTATTGGGACGGGATCATATAAGGCCATACATATTATTTTATACATATTGTTATATTGGGGATCCTGGCAGCCATTTTGTCATGAGGTGAATGGAAGTTCATTGTCATTGGGTGAAGAGTCTTACAGAAAATTATAGCAAAGACTTTCTCAGGCCAATAAATTAAAGGGGCCCAGACAACACGCCAAGATAAGGACCAGCCAGGGTGCCAGGCTGGGATATAAAGAGAGAAGTATAATTCTTGTCTGGATTTCAACAATGAACAAGAGATCAGAATGTTTAATTTTTTTTAACCACTTAAGCCCCGGAAGGCTGAGAGAGGTCACATGTCAAATCTGTCAAATTTTGTTTCCATATTTTGTGAGCTCATGAGAAGCTATGAATCCCATTCCAGAAGTTATTGGTTTTGGTTACTTTGATATTCTATAATAATATCCTCACATTACCTGTGTGATTCATATTATTATTCAATTATGTTTCACATTTTGTGTTTATTAACAGTTATATTTTTGACATTATTCTGCACTCATTTTATTTAATAAATATATATATTTTTGCACAAAATTGTATTCCTCTTATCTTCAGGTTAGCGCCAATAAACAATCTCGAGTTTTTGTTGATTTATGGAAATAAGTTGAGAATCTCCTTAATTATTGATCTTGGCTTATTTGCATAGACACTGCTTATCAGAGCAGTATAAGACAAAGTGACAGAGAAGACAAAGAAGACAAGGTGACAGAGAAGACAAGGTGACAGAGAAGACAACGTGACAGAGAAGACAACGTGACAGAGAAGACAAAGTGACAGAGAAGACAAAGTGACAGAGAAGACAACGTGACAGAGAAGACAACGTGACAGAGAAGACAAAGTGACAGAGAAGACAAAGTGACAGAGAAGACAAAGTGACAGAGAAGACAACGTGACAGAGAAGACAAAGTGACAGAGAAGACAACGTGACAGAGAAGACAACGTGACACACTGAAATGTCTGGCAGAATTTTATTACAATATTTTGTATACAATGTTTTACAGATAAATGGCATTTCCACCGATCTGTCCAGTCACCACATCTGAGAAGATCATACGGAGTCCACCACAAGGTGACTATAGACATGCAGGGCCCCAATCACAGGAAGAGTACTATATACACCCTGCATCCAAGTCATATACACCCGTCTCCTGAGTGCTATATACACCCTGCATCCAAGTCATATACACCCGTCTACTGAGTGCTATATACACCCTGCATCCAAGTCATATACACCCATCTCCTGAGTGCTATATACACCCTGCATCCAAGTCATATACACCCATCTCCTGAGTGCTATATACACCCTGCATCCAAGTCATATACACCCATCTCCTGAGAGGGCATCCCGAGTGTTCTCTACACTGAGGGAAAGTGCTATATATACTCTCCGCCCAGTGCCCAATCAGAGAAGAGTATTATATACACCCGCCACCCACCCACTGCCGGAGTGCTATATACACCCTGCTCCCAAGTCATTTATATACACCCAGCGTCCAGTCCAGAGAAGAGTATTATATACAAAGTAACAGACCCCTGGGGGAAGGGCAGACAGGGTAACACAGCTCCAGATTTGAGCAGATATCTTCCTCCTGACCAGAGAAGAATACGGCATACCACCCCCTCCCCACCCAACGTTGATACGAAGACAGGTTATAGAATGACACATCTCCACCCGGCTCCGTTATCGGTCTGCGATGGTGCCTCCGACTTTTCTTCAACGCTAAAAAATAAAATAAAAGTCAATGAGAACTCACGAAAGAGACGATACCGGGAGCCCCAACCAAGGTGAACTATGGAGAAATCAAATAAAGGTCAGATCTCCGCCTGTGAGCCACCCCAACCATCAGCCAATATAAACCCTGACCACCCCCCAATAATCCCTGACCATCATCCAATATCAACCCTGACCATTGTCCAATATCAACCCTGACCACCCCCCAATAATCCCTGACCATTGTCCAATATCAACCCTGACCACCCCCCAATAATCCCTGACCATCATCCAATATCAACCCTGACCATTGTCCAATATCAACCCTGACCACCCCCCAATAATCCCTGACCATTGTCCAATATCAACCCTGACCACCCCCCAATAATCCCTGACCATCATCCAATATCAACCCTGACCATTGTCCAATATCAACCCTGACCACCCCCCAATAATCCCTGACCATTGTCCAATATCAACCCTGACCACCCCCCAATAATCCCTGACCATTGTCCAATATCAACCCTGACCACCCCCCAATAATCCCTGACCATCATCCAATATCAACCCTGACCATCATCCAATATCAACCCTGACCATTGTCCAATATCAACCCTGACCACCCCCCAATAATCCCTGACCATTGTCCAATATCAACCCTGACCACCCCCCAATAATCCCTGACCATCATCCAATATCAACCCTGACCATTGTCCAATATCAACCCTGACCACCCCCCAATAATCCCTGACCATTGTCCAATATCAACCCTGACCACCCCCCAATAATCCCTGACCATTGTCCAATATCAACCCTGACCACCCCCCAATAATCCCTGACCATCATCCAATATCAACCCTGACCATTGTCCAATATCAACCCTGCCCACCCCCCATAATCCCTGACCATCGCCCAATATCAACCCTGACCATTGTCCAATATCAACCCTGACCATCCCCCAATAATCCCTGACCATTGTCCAATATCAACCCTGACCATCCCCCAATAATCCCTGACCATCATCCAATATCAACCCTGACCATTGTCCAATATCAACCCTGACCATCCCCCAATAATCCCTGACCATCGTCCAATATCAACCCTGCCCACCCCCCATAATCCCTGAATATCCCCCAATAATACATACATAATCTAGATTTCAGGGATGTGGGCACAATTTACCAGAATTTAGCAGCTATTTCATATCACTTCTAGGTGTGACTTCCCATTGTGTGCCTCCTAGGTGTGACTTCCCATTGTGTGCCTCCTAGGTGTGACTTCCCATTGTGTGCCTCCTAGGTGTGACTTCCCATTGTGTGCCTCCTAGGTGTGACTTCTCATTGTGTGCCTCCTAGGTGTGAATTCCCATTGTGTGCCTCCTAGGTGTGACTTCCCATTGTGTGCCTCCTAGGTGTGACTTCCCCTTGTGTGCCTCCTAGGTGTGACTTCCCATTGTGTGCCTCCTAGGTGTGACTTCCCATTGTGTGCCTCCTAGGTGTGACTTCCCATTGTGTGCCTCCTAGGTGTGACTTCCCATTGTGTGCCTCCTAGGTGTGAATTCCCATTGTGTGCCTCCTAGGTGTGAATTCCCATTGTGTGCCTCCTAGGTGTGACTTCCCATTGTGTGCGTCCTAGGTGTGACTTCCCATTGTGTGCCTCCTAGGTGTGATTTCTCATTGTGTGCCTCCTAGGTGTGACTTCCCATTGTGTGCCTCCTAGGTGTGAATTCCCATTGTGTGCCTCCTAGGTGTGAATTCCCATTGTGTGCCTCCTAGGTGTGACTTCCCATTGTGTGCCTCCTAGGTGTGACTTCCCATTGTGTGCCTCCTAGGTGTGATTTCTCATTGTGTGCCTCCTAGGTGTGACTTCCCATTGTGTGCCTCCTAGGTGTGACTTCCCATTGTGTGCGTCCTAGGTGTGACTTCCCATTGTGTGCCTCCTAGGTGTGACTTCCCATTGTGTGCCTCCTAGGTGTGAATTCCCATTGTGTGCCTCCTAGGTGTGACTTCCCATTGTGTGCCTCCTAGGTGTGAATTCCCATTGTGTGCCTCCTAGTTGTGACTTCCCATTGTGTGCGTCCTAGGTGTGACTTCCCATTGTGTGCCTCCTAGGTGTGACTTCCCATTGTGTGCCTCCTAGGTGTGACTTCCCATTGTGTGCGTCCTAGGTGTGACTTCCCATTGTGTGCCTCCTAGGTGTGACTTCCCATTGTGTGCCTCCTAGGTGTGAATTCCCATTGTGTGCCTCCTAGGTGTGACTTCCCATTGTGTGCCTCCTAGGTGTGACTTCCCATTGTGTGCCTCCTAGGTGTGACTTCCCATTGTGTGCCTCCTAGGTGTGACTTCCCATCGTGTGCCTCCTAGGTGTGACTTCCCATTGTGTGCCTCCTAGGTGTGACTTCCCATTGTGTGCCTCCTAGGTGTGACTTCCCATTGTGTGCCTCCTAGGTGTGACTTCCCATTGTGTGCCTCCTAGGTGTGACTTCCCATTGTGTGCCTCCTAGGTGTGAATTCCCATTGTGTGCCTCCTAGGTGTGAATTCCCATTGTGTGCCTCCTAGGTGTGACTTCCCATTGTGTGCCTCCTAGGTGTGAATTCCCATTGTGTGCCTCCTAGGTGTGAATTCCCATTGTGTGCCTCCTAGGTGTGAATTCCCATTGTGTGCGTCCTAGGTGTGACTTCCCATTGTGTGCCTCCTAGTTGTGACTTCCCATTGTGTGCCTCCTAGGTGTGACTTCCCATTGTGTGCCTCCTAGGTGTGACTTCCCATTGTGTGCGTCCTAGGTGTGACTTCCCATTGTGTGCCTCCTAGGTGTGACTTCCCATTGTGTGCCTCCTAGGTGTGAATTCCCATTGTGTGCCTCCTAGGTGTGACTTCCCATTGTGTGCCTCCTAGGTGTGAATTCCCATTGTGTGCCTCCTAGTTGTGACTTCCCATTGTGTGCGTCCTAGGTGTGACTTCCCATTGTGTGCCTCCTAGGTGTGACTTCCCATTGTGTGCGTCCTAGGTGTGACTTCCCCTTGTGTGCCTCCTAGGTGTGACTTCCCATTGTGTGCCTCCTAGGTGTGACTTCCCATTGTGTGCGTCCTAGGTGTGACTTCCCATTGTGTGCCTCCTAGGTGTGAATTCCCATTGTGTGCCTCCTAGGTGTGACTTCCCATTGTGTGCCTCCTAGGTGTGACTTCCCATTGTGTGCGTCCTAGGTGTGACTTCCCATTGTGTGCCTCCTAGGTGTGACTTCCCATTGTGTGCGTCCTAGGTGTGACTTCCCATTGTGTGCCTCCTAGGTGTGACTTCCCATTGTGTGCCTCCTAGGTGTGAATTCCCATTGTGTGCCTCCTAGGTGTGAATTCCCATTGTGTGCCTCCTAGGTGTGACTTCCCATTGTGTGCGTCTTAGGTGTGACTTCCCCTTGTGTGCCTCCTAGGTGTGAATTCCCATTGTGTGCCTCCTAGGTGTGACTTCCCATTGTGTGCCTCCTAGGTGTGACTTCCCATTGTGTGCCTCCTAGGTGTGACTTCCCATTGTGTGCCTCCTAGGTGTGACTTCCCATTGTGTGCCTCCTAGGTGTGACTTCCCATTGTGTGCCTCCTAGGTGTGACTTCCCCATTGTGTGCCTCCTAGGTGTGACTCCCCATTGTGTGCCTCCTAGGTGTGACTTCCCATCGTGTGCCTCCTAGGTGTGACTTCCCATTGTGTGCCTCCTAGGTGTGACTTCCCATTGTGTGCCTCCTAGGTGTGAATTCCCATTGTGTGCCTCCTAGGTGTGACTTCCCATTGTGTGCCTCCTAGGTGTGACTTCCTATTGTGTGCGTCCTAGGTGTGACTTCCCCTTGTGTGCCTCCTAGGTGTGAATTCCCATTGTGTGCCTCCTAGGTGTGAATTCCCATTGTGTGCCTCCTAGGTGTGACTTCCCATTGTGTGCCTCCTAGGTGTGACTTCCCCATTGTGTGCCTCCTAGGTGTGACTTCCCCATTGTGTGCCTCCTAGGTGTGATTTCTCATTGTGTGCCTCCTAGGTGTGACTTCCCCATTGTGTGCCTCCTAGGTGTGATTTCTCATTGTGTGCCTCCTAGGTGTGACTTCCCCATTGTGTGCCTCCTGAGTGTGTCTTTCCATGGTTAATTGAGTCACCTATTGTTTCTGTCTGTCTGTCAATCCTGATAGGATTATTCTTGTGATGTTTACCCCAATGTGTAAGATTTGGTTTTATTGTTCATGTGGTGACTGACCTATTTTTGAAGTGTATAGAAACTTATATTTGGAATAAAGTCAATGTGGAGTGGTGTTTGGAGGAAATCATGAATTACAGAGAACCGATGCTGAATGTCTCAGAAGTGCTCTGGGCGCTGGAAGATTTGGAGTTTCTAGGCGTTCAGGAATGGGAGCTGGAGATCGCCTACAGTCGGTTGCTAGATTGGGCTCAGCAGCAGGTCTGGGCTTCCTTTGCCTGGGACTATTAGGAAGTACCAGCTGACAGCTCTGAAATCCTGGCTGAAGTGTCAGCAATGGGGGAGAGTGCGTGCTTTTGCCTCCACCAGGTATGGAAGCGGAGCTCTTATGGCGGATGCAGCAAGTGCGGATTCATCTTGACGAGCTTGGATGGGGGAATGTCTGTACAGCAGATGGGCGAGGGTACAGGAGATGGAGTAGTCGGCTCATCTCCCCAGTGGCAGTATGATGACCCAAGAGCAGAGGAAAGGGTTCCCCACCCCAGACTTGCACCTGGGAGACAGTACCAGAGGAATGTCATCCCAGCAACTGGATAAAGGTACGGGGGATGGAGCAGCCGGCTCATCTCCCCAGTGGCAGTTCTACAGTCCAGGAGAGAAGGCGGTCGTCCTCCCTTCCCAACAGTTAGCCAGGGCGGAGGATGTGGGGTCTCCCCCCCAATCTAGGTGACCTTGTGGGGGAGGGGGCAATGATACATTTATCTGACGTGGATGAGGGGTCCTGATAAATCTAGCTGACCTTGTGAGGAAGGAAGCAATGATAAATCTAGCTGACCTTGTGGAGGAGGCGGGGCTATGATAAATCTAGCTGACCTTGTGGAGGAGGCGGGGCTATGATAAATCTAGCTGACCTTGTGAGGAAGGGAGCAATGATAAATTTAGCTGACCTTGTGGAGGAGGCGGGGCTATGATAAATCTAGCTGACCTTGTGGAGGAGGCGGGGCTATGATAAATCTAGCTGACCTTGTGGAGGAGGCGGGGCTATGATAAATCTAGCTGACCTTGTGGAGGAGGCGGGGCTATGATAAATCTAGCTGACCTTGTGGAGGAGGCGGGGCTATGATAAATCTAGCTGACCTTGTGGAGGAGGCGGGGCTATGATAAATTTAGCTGACCTTGTGGAGGAGGTGGGGCTATGATAAATTTAGCTGACCTTGTGGAGGAGGCGGGGCTATGATAAATTTAGCTGATTTTGTGGGGGAGGGTCCTGATAAGTTTAGCTGACCTTTTGGAGGAGGGGCATTGATAATTATAGCTGACCTTTTGGAGGAGGGGCGTTGATAAATATAGTTGACCTTGTGGGGAGGGCCCTGATAAATGTAGCTGACCTTTGCGTGTTTTTAGACATTTTAGGAATTTGATGTCCCGGATTTGAAGGACTCGATGTACATACGGCTCAGTGACTCGCATTCGCTTCCATGATGCTTCTTCTGAATTTCCAGAATCTTCTCTCAGCACGTTAACCTGTAGAGGGAACACACAAATCATTACACCAATAAAGTATTTAAATATACAAAACTTTATCAGTCTAAACTATTTTTTTAGTAAATTTCCAGCAAAATCTTGAGTGATAATGTAAGTCTATGGCCATGTTCAATGACCCGCGTGCCAAGATAAGCCTAACGGTGCTGGAAGCTCGCACCTGATAACATACCATGCCTGGGCAGCTATATAAAGGCTCCAGCAAATTGGGGATACCATTACATCTCCATCCCATGTTCCATGGGTATGAAGCAGACCCTAACCCTAACCCATTCCTCAATGATCCCAATAAACATAATGGGGTGGGCTGTGCATTGTGTAGGACATGGCGCCATCTTCTGTGTAAGACATGACGCCATCCTCTGTGTAGGACATGACGCCATCCTCTGTGTAGGACATGACGCCATCCTCTGTGTAGGACATGGCGCCATCTTCTGTGTAGGACATGGCGCCATCTTCTGTGTAGGACACGGCAAAATCCTCTGTGTGGGACATGTCACTGTCTTCCGTGAATGACATGACGCCATCCTCTGTGTAGGACATGACGCCATCCTCTGTGTAGGACATGGAGCCATCTTCTGTGTAGAACATGGCGCCATCTTCTGTGAATGACATGACGCCATCCTCTATGTAGGACATGGCGCCATCTTCTGTGTAGGACATGGCGCCATCTTCTGTGTAGGACATGGCGCCATATTTTGTGTAGGACATGGTGCCTTCTTCTGTGTATGACATGGCGCCATCTTCTGTGTAGGACATGGCGCCATATTTTGTTTAGGACATGGCTCCATCTTCTGTGTAGGACATGGCGCCATATTTTGTGTAGGACATGGTGCCTTCTTCTGTGTAGGACATGGTGCCTTATTCTGTGTAGAACATGGTGCCTTCTTCTGTGTAGAACATGGTGCCTCCTTCTGTGTAAGACATGGCGCCATCTTCTGTGTAGGACATGGCGCCATCTTCTGTGTAGGACATGGCGCCTTTTTCTGTGTAGGACGTGGTGCCTCCTTCTGTATAGGACATGGCGCCATCTTCTCTGTAGGACATGGCGCCATCTTCTCTGTAGGACATGGCGCCATCTTCTCTGTAGGACATGGCACCATATTTTGTGTAGGACATGGTGCCTTCTTCTGTGTAGAACATGGTGCTGTCTTCTGTGTAAGACATGGTGCCATCTTCTGTGTAGGACATGGCACAATCTTCTGTGCGGACATGGCGCCATCATCTGTGTGGGACATGGTGCCATCTTCTGTGTAAGACATGGCGCAATCTTTTGTATAAGACATGGTGCAATCTTCTGTGCAGGACATGGCGCCATCCTCTGTGTGGGACATGGTGCCATCTTCTGTGTAAGACATGGTGCCATCCTCTGTGTGGGACATGGTGCCATCTTCTGTGTAAGACATGGTGCAATCTTCTGTGTAAGACATGGTGCAATCTTCTGTGTAGGACATGGTGCAATCTTCTGTGCAGGACATGGTGCAATCTTCTGTGCAGGACATGGTGCAATCTTCTGTGCAGGACATGGTGCAATCTTCTGTGTAAGACATGGTGCAATCTTCTGTGTGGGACATGGTGCAATCTTCTGTGTAAGACACGATGCAATCTTCTGTGTAGGACATGGCACCATCTTCTGTGTGGGACACGGTGCCATCTTCTGTGTAAGACATGGCGCCATCCTCTGTGTGGGACACGGTGCCATCTTCTGTGTAGGACACGGTGCCATCTTCTGTGTAGGACATGGTGCCATCTTCTGTGTAGGACATGGTGCCATCTTCTGTGTAGGAGATGGCGCAATCTTCTGTATAAGACATGGTGCAATCTTCTGTGCAGGACATGGCACCATCTTCTGTGTAAGACATGGTGCCATCCTCTGTGTGGGACATGGTGCCATCTTCTGTGTAAGACATGGTGCAATCTTCTGTGTAAGACATGGTGCAATCTTCTGTGTGGGACATGGTGCAATCTTCTGTGTAAGACACGACGCAATCTTCTGTGTAGGACATGGCACCATCTTCTGTGTGGGACACGGTGCCATCTTCTGTGTAAGACATGGCGCCATCCTCTGTGTGGGACACGGTGCCATCTTCTGTGTAGGACACGGTGCCATCTTCTGTGTAGGACATGGTGCCATCTTCTGTGTAGGACATGGTGCCATCTTCTGTGTAGGACATGGTGCCATCTTCTGTGTAGGACATGGCGCCATCTTCTGTGTAGGACATGGCACCATCTTCTGTGTGGGACATGGTGCCATCTTCTGTGTAGGACATGGTGCCTTCTTCTGTGTAGGACATGGTGCCTCCTTCTCTGTAGGACATGGTGCCTTCTTCTGTGTAAGACATGGCACCATCCTCTGTGTGGGACACGGTGCCATCTTCTGTGTAGGACATGGTGCCATCTTCTGTGTAAGACATGGCACAATCTTCTGTGTAGGACATGGTGCCTCTTCTGTGTAGGACATGGTGCCATCTTCTGTGTAAGACACGGTGCCATCTTCTGTGTAAGACATGGTGCCATCTTCTGTGTAAGACATGGCGTCATCCTCTGTGTGGGACATGGTGCCATCTTCTGTGTAAGACATGGCGCCATCCTCTGTGTGGGACATGGTGCCATCTTCTGTGTAGGACATGGTGCCTTCTTCTGTGTAGGACATGGTGCCTCCTTCTCTGTAGGACATGGTGCCATCTTCTGTGTAAGACATGGCACCATCCTCTGTGTGGGACATGGTGCCATCTTCTGTGTAGGACATGGTGCCATCTTCTGTGTAAGACATGGTGCCATCTTCTGTGCAGGACATGGCACCATCTTCTGTGTAAGACATGGCGTCGTCCTCTGTGTGGGACATGGTGCCATCTTCTGTGCAGGACATGGTGCCTTCTTCTGTGCAGGACATGGTGCCATCTTCTGTGTAGGACATGGTGCCATCTTCTGTGTAGGACATGGTGCCTTCTTCTGTGCAGGACATGGTGCCATCTTCTGTGTAGGACATGGTGCCATCTTCTGTGTAAGACATGGTGCCATCTTCTGTGTAAGACATGGTGCCATCTTCTGTGCAGGACATGGTGCCTTCTTCTGTGCAGGACATGGTGCCATCTTCTGTGTAGGACATGGTGCCATCTTCTGTGTAAGACATGGTGCCATCTTCTGTGTAAGACATGGTGCCATCTTCTGTGCAGGACATGGTGCCTTCTTCTGTGCAGGACATGGTGCCATCCTCTGTGTAGGACATGGTGCCATCTTCTGTGTAAGACATGGTGCCATCTTCTGTGTAAGACATGGCGTCGTCCTCTGTGTGGGACATGGTGCCATCTTCTGTGTAAGACATGGCGCCATCCTCTGTAAGGGACATGGTGCCATTTTCTGTGTAGAGAAACACTTTGAATAAAAGGTTTTAATGAGTATGAAGCCAGAGGCATTTGGAATAGGATGGATAAGGTCAGAACCGGCCCTTTTTAGGTGCTGAGAGGCAGATTCTGGTCAGGATCTGTTTGAAAGAAGGCCAGAATGCAGAATACACGGTAATTGTGACGGTACTCACCGTTACTGGAAATAAAAGACAGACACTATCTGTGGGGCCCTTGGAGTAATGTTACTTTGTATTCAAGTCCATGTCACCCCAGAGACAGTCAGACTCATAGCGGAGGCTCAACCACCTGTCTTCCACACATTGTGGATTATGTTGATTCCATGTACTCCACCTAGGCTGGTTTAGGTGATAAGTTAATTAGCATGTTAATGATATCCTTGTCAGCTAAAGTAGTTGCTAGAGGGGGATTAGCCATGAGTCAGCTGTACCTCGTTATCTAACCATTGTGTGATGTTTTGGGTAAATATTCGGGTCATTCTTCATGTAGTGACTGTCATACTTTTCAAGTGTATAAAAAGTTTGTATTCTTGTTCAATAAAGGAGTTTTTCCAGATTTTGCAGCTGAAACGAGTGCTGCCTCATTCTTGGTTGCAATAGGCTGCTATAATATCTGATATCTAGGAAGCGATATAGTGACGGAAGCCCACAAATACAGTGTGGGTCGCGGTTTCGTTACAGAAATGACTGGCATGGAAATGACTGCACTCACACCAGCTGAAGTAAGCTTTTCAGGTACGATAATAAATCTACCTGGACGTTGCTTTTCTTGTCTTCAGCAAGGTAGGAATCACAGACTCAGAAGACCTCTCTATCCTTCAAGACCTCGGGTTCAACAGCCATGCCATTAAAGCCAGAGACTGTGAGGCAGAGTTGAATAGAGGGCCCTGAAAGAGCAGATCCGATCGTTGGGAAGATGCCAGGGGTCTTCTGTGAAAAGTCTATGTCTGTGGGCCAGTTTGGCACCAAAAGAATCACAGACTTCCTCTCTATCGCTCTCCTCGCTCTATCTTGTGAAACAGGCAAGGTAGAATGCTGGGTGGAGGAAAGATATAGATCAGCTTGAACTGAGACCAGGCTAGAGGATCCCTAGCTTTAGATACAGAGGTAGCTTGTTGTGTCTGGAGGGCAGGGTCGGCACTTCTGGAGTCCCCTATTTTTTGAATATCAGACTGAACACATCAGGATGAAGAAACCATTCCATACAGACATTTCCCAGCACACTTAGCAGCTGCAAAAGTCCAAACTGACCATCTAACAATTCAACGCTAACACCAGAGGGTTTCCTCACGCGTTTGCCAATCTACGATGGAACCGCAGTGCTTACACCAAGGCTCCTCTGTGTACTGCGCTCCTAGCTCTAGATTTTTGTGTCTCAGCATATATAGCAGTGGATAAATTGAGGGCAGGATTGTCTGGAGGGAGCCCATTCTTCCTTAAAAGGAGGCAAATCAGACTGAACAGATTGGATGAAGAAACCATTCACCTTAATCCAGGCAGCGGTGGCTGGGATAATCCATCTGCCAATTATACACTCCTGAGATGTGGATTGCAGAAGATGCTGGACAGTTAGTTTCTGTCTAGGAGAGAATCTGGTATGCTTCCTTCTAGGCAGCCAAGCTCCTTGTGCCTCCCTAAAGGTTTATATATGTCACTGTGGTGGTGCTGTCTGACTGCACCCAGATTGAGTGTCTTTTTTTCCTGAGCTCCAAGATGTTGAGGAGGAGTTAGGCCGTCTCCCTGGACCATTTTCCTTGAACCATCAAGGATTGAAAGACTCATCCCTAGCCTCACAAACTAACGTCTGTTGTAAGAACCTTCCAATTGTAGGGGAGGAAGGAGTCTCCCATTCTCCATGTTGGTGGTGATCCATTGTTTACGGGGATAGAAGCAATGGGTAGACGCAGGGAAAGAGCCGGCCTTTTCCATGCTGATAGAATGTTTACTAGCAAAGTTCTTGAATGGAACTGGGAGAAGGGTGCAACCATTAGGCCTATAACTCTCATGGCGAATCTCCCTGTGGGATTTCATTTGAATCTCAGCTGTGGAGCAAAAGAACTTAGAGAAAATTTCTGTTCTCCTAGAAAGACCTTTGTGTGAGAAGTATCCGGATTTAGGTGAAGATATTCTAGGCCAGGGGTCTCCAAACGTTCTCAAACAAAGGACCAGTAAACTGCCCTTCATACTGAGGCCAGTAAGAGTAGAAAAAGACCCGGTGTCAGTGGGAGTAAACTATGGCCCATCGTCGGTGTCAGTGGGAGTAAACTATGGCCCATCGTCGGTGTCAGTGGGAGTAAACTATGACCCATCGTCGGTGTCAGTGGGAGTAAACTATGACCCATCGTCGGTGTCAGTGAGAGTAAACTATGACCCATCGTCAGTGTCAGTGAGAGTAAACTATGACCCATCGTCGGTGTCAGTGGGAGTAAACTATGGCCCATCGTCGCTGTCAGTGAGAGTAAACTATGACCCATCGTCAGTGTCAGTGAGAGTAAACTATGACCCATCGTCAGTGTCAGTGAGAGTAAACTATGACCCATCGTCGGTGTCAGTGGGAGTAAACTATGGCCCATCGTCGGTGTCAGTGGGAGTAAACTATGGCCCATCGTCGGTGTCAGTGGGAGTAAACTATGGCCCATCGTCGGTGTCAGTGGGAGTAAACTATGGCCCATCGTCGGTGTCAGTGGGAGTAAACTATGGCCCATCGTTAGTGTCAGTGGGAGTAAACTATGACCCATCGTCAGTGTCAGTGAGAGTAAACTATGGCCCATCGTCGGTGTCAGTGGGAGTAAACTATGGCCCATCGTCGGTGTCAGTGGGAGTAAACTATGACCCATCGTCGGTGTCAGTGGGAGTAAACTATGACCCATCGTCGGTGTCAGTGGGAGTAAACTATGACCCATCGTCAGTGTCAGTGGGAGTAAACTATGGCCCATCGTCGGTGTCAGTGGGAGTAAACTATGGCCCATCGTTAGTGTCAGTGAGAGTAAACTATGACCCATCGTCGGTGTCAGTGGGAGTAAACTATGACCCATCGTCGGTGTCAGTGGGAGTAAACTATGGCCCATCGTCGCTGTCAGTGAGAGTAAACTATGACCCATCGTCAGTGTCAGTGGGAGTAAACTATGGCCCATCGTCGGTGTCAGTGGGAGTAAACTATGGCCCATCGTTAGTGTCAGTGGGAGTAAACTATGGCCCATCGTCGGTGTCAGTGGGAGTAAACTATGACCCATCGTCGGTGTCAGTGGGAGTAAACTATGGCCCATCGTCGGTGTCAGTGGGAGTAAACTATGACCCATCGTCGGTGTCAGTGGGAGTAAACTATGACCCATCGTCGGTGTCAGTGGGAGTAAACTATGGCCCATCGTCGGTGTCAGTGAGAGTAAACTATGACCCATCGTCGGTGTCAGTGGGAGTAAACTATGGCCCATTGTCGGTGTCAGTGAGAGTAAACTATGACCCATCGTCTGTGTCAGTGGGAGTAAACTATGACCCATCGTCGGTGTCAGTGAGAGTAAACTATGGCCCATCGTCGGTGTCAGTGGGAGTAAACTATGGCCCATCGTCGGTGTCAGTGGGAGTAAACTATGGCCCATCGTCGGTGTCAGTGAGAGTAAACTATGACCCATCGTCTGTGTCAGTGGGAGTAAACTATGACCCATCGTCGGTGTCAGTGGGAGTAAACTATGGCCCATCGTCTGTGTCAGTGGGAGTAAACTATGACCCATCGTCTGTGTCAGTGGGAGTAAACTATGGCCCATCGTCGGTGTCAGTGGGAGTAAACTATGGCCCATCGTCAGTGTCAGTGGGAGTAAACTATGGCCCATCGTCGGTGTCAGTGGGAGTAAACTATGGCCCATCGTCGGTGTCAGTGGGAGTAAACTATGGCCCATCGTCGGTGTCAGTGGGAGTAAACTATGGCCCATCGTCGGTGTCAGTGGGAGTAAACTATGGCCCATCGTCGGTGTCAGTGAGAGTAAACTATGGCCCATCGTTAGTGTCAGTGGGAGTAAACTATGACCCATCGTCGGTGTCAGTGGGAGTAAACTATGGCCCATCGTCGGTGTCAGTAGGAGTAAACTATGGCCCATCGTTAGTGTCAGTAGGAGTAAACTATGGCCCATCGTCGGTGTCAGTGGGAGTAAACTATGACCCATCGTCGGTGTCAGTGGGAGTAAACTATGACCCATCGTCGGTGTCAGTGGGAGTAAACTATGGCCCATCGTCTGTGTCAGTGGGAGTAAACTATGGCCCATCGTCGGTGTCAGTGGGAGTAAACTATGGCCCATCGTCAGTGTCAGTGGGAGTAAACTATGGCCCATCGTCGGTGTCAGTGGGAGTAAACTATGGCCCATCGTCGGTGTCAGTGGGAGTAAACTATGGCCCATCGTCGGTGTCAGTGGGAGTAAACTATGGCCCATCGTCGGTGTCAGTGGGAGTAAACTATGGCCCATCGTCGGTGTCAGTGAGAGTAAACTATGGCCCATCGTTAGTGTCAGTGGGAGTAAACTATGGCCCATCGTCGGTGTCAGTGGGAGTAAACTATGGCCCATCGTTAGTGTCAGTGGGAGTAAACTATGGCCCATCGTCGGTGTCAGTGGGAGTAAACTATGACCCATCGTCGGTGTCAGTGGGAGTAAACTATGACCCATCGTCGGTGTCAGTGGGAGTAAACTATGACCCATCGTCGGTGTCAGTGGGAGTAAACTATGGCCCATCGTCGGTGTCAGTGAGAGTAAACTATGACCCATCGTCGGTGTCAGTGAGAGTAAACTATGGCCCATCGTCGGTGTCAGTGGGAGTAAACTATGGCCCATCGTCGGTGTCAGTGGGAGTAAACTATGGCCCATCGTCGGTGTCAGTGAGAGTAAACTATGACCCATCGTCGGTGTCAGTGAGAGTAAACTATGGCCCATCGTCGGTGTCAGTGAGAGTAAACTATGGCCCATCGTCGGTGTCAGTGGGAGTAAACTATGGCCCATCGTCGGTGTCAGTGGGAGTAAACTATGGCCCATCGTCGGTGTCAGTGAGAGTAAACTATGACCCATCGTCGGTGTCAGTGAGAGTAAACTATGGCCCATCGTCGGTGTCAGTGGGAGTAAACTATGGCCCATCGTCTGTGTCAGTGGGAGTAAACTATGGCCCATCGTCGGTGTCAGTGGGAGTAAACTATGGCCCATCGTCGGTGTCAGTGGGAGTAAACTATGGCCCATCGTCGGTGTCAGTGGGAGTAAACTATGGCCCATCGTCGGTGTCAGTGGGAGTAAACTATGGCCCATCGTCGGTGTCAGTGGGAGTAAACTATGGCCCATTGTCGGTGTCAGTGGGAGTAAACTATGGCCCATCGTCGGTGTCAGTGAGAGTAAACTATGACCCATCGTCGGTGTCAGTGGGAGTAAACTATGGCCCATCGTCGGTGTCAGTGGGAGTAAACTATGGCCCATCGTCGGTGTCAGTGGGAGTAAACTATGGCCCATCGTCGGTGTCAGTGGGAGTAAACTATGACCCATCGTCGGTGTCAGTGGGAGTAAACTATGGCCCATCGTCGGTGTCAGTGGGAGTAAACTATGGCCCATCGTCGGTGTCAGTGGGAGTAAACTATGGCCCATCGTCGGTGTCAGTGGGAGTAAACTATGGCCCATCGTCGGTGTCAGTGGGAGTAAACTATGACCCATCGTCGGTGTCAGTGGGAGTAAACTATGGCCCATCGTCGGTGTCAGTGGGAGTAAACTATGGCCCATCGTCGGTGTCAGTGAGAGTAAACTATGACCCATCGTCGGTGTCAGTGAGAGTAAACTATGGCCCATCGTCGGTGTCAGTGAGAGTAAACTATGACCCATCGTCGGTGTCAGTGGGAGTAAACTATGGCCCATCGTCGGTGTCAGTGAGAGTAAACTATGACCCATCGTCGGTGTCAGTGGGAGTAAACTATGACCCATCGTCGGTGTCAGTGGGAGTAAACTATGGCCCATCGTCGGTGTCAGTGGGAGTAAACTATGGCCCATCGTCGGTGTCAGTGAGAGTAAACTATGACCCATCGTCGGTGTCAGTGGGAGTAAACTATGGCCCATTGTCGGTGTCAGTGAGAGTAAACTATGACCCATCGTCTGTGTCAGTGGGAGTAAACTATGACCCATCGTCGGTGTCAGTGAGAGTAAACTATGGCCCATCGTCGGTGTCAGTGGGAGTAAACTATGGCCCATCGTCGGTGTCAGTGGGAGTAAACTATGGCCCATCGTCGGTGTCAGTGAGAGTAAACTATGACCCATCGTCTGTGTCAGTGGGAGTAAACTATGACCCATCGTCGGTGTCAGTGGGAGTAAACTATGGCCCATCGTCGGTGTCAGTGGGAGTAAACTATGGCCCATCGTCGGTGTCAGTGGGAGTAAACTATGGCCCATCGTCGGTGTCAGTGGGAGTAAACTATGGCCCATCGTCGGTGTCAGTGGGAGTAAACTATGGCCCATCGTCGGTGTCAGTGGGAGTAAACTATGGCCCATCGTTAGTGTCAGTAGGAGTAAACTATGGCCCATCGTCGGTGTCAGTGGGAGTAAACTATGACCCATCGTCGGTGTCAGTGGGAGTAAACTATGACCCATCGTCGGTGTCAGTGGGAGTAAACTATGGCCCATCGTCTGTGTCAGTGGGAGTAAACTATGGCCCATCGTCGGTGTCAGTGGGAGTAAACTATGGCCCATCGTCAGTGTCAGTGGGAGTAAACTATGGCCCATCGTCGGTGTCAGTGGGAGTAAACTATGGCCCATCGTCGGTGTCAGTGGGAGTAAACTATGGCCCATCGTCGGTGTCAGTGGGAGTAAACTATGGCCCATCGTCGGTGTCAGTGGGAGTAAACTATGGCCCATCGTCGGTGTCAGTGAGAGTAAACTATGGCCCATCGTTAGTGTCAGTGGGAGTAAACTATGGCCCATCGTCGGTGTCAGTGGGAGTAAACTATGGCCCATCGTTAGTGTCAGTGGGAGTAAACTATGGCCCATCGTCGGTGTCAGTGGGAGTAAACTATGACCCATCGTCGGTGTCAGTGGGAGTAAACTATGACCCATCGTCGGTGTCAGTGGGAGTAAACTATGACCCATCGTCGGTGTCAGTGGGAGTAAACTATGGCCCATCGTCGGTGTCAGTGAGAGTAAACTATGACCCATCGTCGGTGTCAGTGAGAGTAAACTATGGCCCATCGTCGGTGTCAGTGGGAGTAAACTATGGCCCATCGTCGGTGTCAGTGGGAGTAAACTATGGCCCATCGTCGGTGTCAGTGAGAGTAAACTATGACCCATCGTCGGTGTCAGTGAGAGTAAACTATGGCCCATCGTCGGTGTCAGTGAGAGTAAACTATGGCCCATCGTCGGTGTCAGTGGGAGTAAACTATGGCCCATCGTCGGTGTCAGTGGGAGTAAACTATGGCCCATCGTCGGTGTCAGTGAGAGTAAACTATGACCCATCGTCGGTGTCAGTGAGAGTAAACTATGGCCCATCGTCGGTGTCAGTGGGAGTAAACTATGGCCCATCGTCGGTGTCAGTGGGAGTAAACTATGGCCCATCGTCGGTGTCAGTGGGAGTAAACTATGACCCATCGTCGGTGTCAGTGGGAGTAAACTATGGCCCATCGTCGGTGTCAGTGGGAGTAAACTATGGCCCATCGTCTGTGTCAGTGAGAGTAAACTATGACCCATCGTCGGTGTCAGTGGGAGTAAACTATGGCCCATCGTCGGTGTCAGTGGGAGTAAACTATGGCCCATCGTCGGTGTCAGTGGGAGTAAACTATGACCCATCGTCGGTGTCAGTGGGAGTAAACTATGGCCCATCGTCGGTGTCAGTGGGAGTAAACTATGGCCCATCGTCGGTGTCAGTGGGAGTAAACTATGGCCCATCGTCGGTGTCAGTGGGAGTAAACTATGGCCCATCGTCGGTGTCAGTGGGAGTAAACTATGACCCATCGTCGGTGTCAGTGGGAGTAAACTATGGCCCATCGTCGGTGTCAGTGGGAGTAAACTATGGCCCATCGTCGGTGTCAGTGAGAGTAAACTATGACCCATCGTCGGTGTCAGTGGGAGTAAACTATGGCCCATCGTCGGTGTCAGTGGGAGTAAACTATGGCCCATCGTCGGTGTCAGTGAGAGTAAACTATGACCCATCGTCGGTGTCAGTGGGAGTAAACTATGGCCCATCGTCGGTGTCAGTGAGAGTAAACTATGACCCATCGTCTGTGTCAGTGGGAGTAAACTATGGCCCATCGTCGGTGTCAGTGAGAGTAAACTATGGCCCATCGTTAGTGTCAGTGGGAGTAAACTATGGCCCATCGTCGGTGTCAGTGGGAGTAAACTATGGCCCATCGTTAGTGTCAGTAGGAGTAAACTATGGCCCATCGTCGGTGTCAGTGGGAGTAAACTATGACCCATCGTCGGTGTCAGTGGGAGTAAACTATGACCCATCGTCGGTGTCAGTGGGAGTAAACTATGGCCCATCGTCGGTGTCAGTGGGAGTAAACTATGGCCCATCGTCGGTGTCAGTGGGAGTAAACTATGGCCCATCGTCAGTGTCAGTGGGAGTAAACTATGGCCCATCGTCGGTGTCAGTGGGAGTAAACTATGGCCCATCGTCGGTGTCAGTGGGAGTAAACTATGGCCCATCGTCGGTGTCAGTGGGAGTAAACTATGGCCCATCGTCGGTGTCAGTGGGAGTAAACTATGGCCCATCGTCGGTGTCAGTGAGAGTAAACTATGGCCCATCGTTAGTGTCAGTGGGAGTAAACTATGGCCCATCGTCGGTGTCAGTGGGAGTAAACTATGGCCCATCGTTAGTGTCAGTGGGAGTAAACTATGGCCCATCGTCGGTGTCAGTGGGAGTAAACTATGACCCATCGTCGGTGTCAGTGGGAGTAAACTATGACCCATCGTCGGTGTCAGTGGGAGTAAACTATGACCCATCGTCGGTGTCAGTGGGAGTAAACTATGGCCCATCGTCGGTGTCAGTGAGAGTAAACTATGACCCATCGTCGGTGTCAGTGAGAGTAAACTATGGCCCATCGTCGGTGTCAGTGGGAGTAAACTATGGCCCATCGTCGGTGTCAGTGGGAGTAAACTATGGCCCATCGTCGGTGTCAGTGAGAGTAAACTATGACCCATCGTCGGTGTCAGTGAGAGTAAACTATGGCCCATCGTCGGTGTCAGTGAGAGTAAACTATGGCCCATCGTCGGTGTCAGTGGGAGTAAACTATGGCCCATCGTCGGTGTCAGTGGGAGTAAACTATGGCCCATCGTCGGTGTCAGTGGGAGTAAACTATGGCCCATCGTCTGTGTCAGTGGGAGTAAACTATGGCCCATCGTCGGTGTCAGTGGGAGTAAACTATGGCCCATCGTCGGTGTCAGTGGGAGTAAACTATGGCCCATCGTCGGTGTCAGTGGGAGTAAACTATGGCCCATCGTCGGTGTCAGTGGGAGTAAACTATGGCCCATCGTCGGTGTCAGTGGGAGTAAACTATGGCCCATTGTCGGTGTCAGTGGGAGTAAACTATGGCCCATCGTCGGTGTCAGTGAGAGTAAACTATGACCCATCGTCGGTGTCAGTGGGAGTAAACTATGGCCCATCGTCGGTGTCAGTGGGAGTAAACTATGGCCCATCGTCGGTGTCAGTGGGAGTAAACTATGGCCCATCGTCGGTGTCAGTGGGAGTAAACTATGACCCATCGTCGGTGTCAGTGGGAGTAAACTATGGCCCATCGTCGGTGTCAGTGGGAGTAAACTATGGCCCATCGTCTGTGTCAGTGAGAGTAAACTATGACCCATCGTCGGTGTCAGTGGGAGTAAACTATGGCCCATCGTCGGTGTCAGTGGGAGTAAACTATGGCCCATCGTCGGTGTCAGTGGGAGTAAACTATGGCCCATCGTCGGTGTCAGTGGGAGTAAACTATGGCCCATCGTCGGTGTCAGTGGGAGTAAACTATGGCCCATCGTCAGTGTCAGTGGGAGTAAACTATGGCCCATCGTCGGTGTCAGTGGGAGTAAACTATGGCCCATCGTCGGTGTCAGTGGGAGTAAACTATGGCCCATCGTCGGTGTCAGTGGGAGTAAACTATGGCCCATCGTCGGTGTCAGTGGGAGTAAACTATGGCCCATCGTCGGTGTCAGTGAGAGTAAACTATGGCCCATCGTTAGTGTCAGTGGGAGTAAACTATGGCCCATCGTCGGTGTCAGTGGGAGTAAACTATGGCCCATCGTTAGTGTCAGTGGGAGTAAACTATGGCCCATCGTCGGTGTCAGTGGGAGTAAACTATGACCCATCGTCGGTGTCAGTGGGAGTAAACTATGACCCATCGTCGGTGTCAGTGGGAGTAAACTATGACCCATCGTCGGTGTCAGTGGGAGTAAACTATGGCCCATCGTCGGTGTCAGTGAGAGTAAACTATGACCCATCGTCGGTGTCAGTGAGAGTAAACTATGGCCCATCGTCGGTGTCAGTGGGAGTAAACTATGGCCCATCGTCGGTGTCAGTGGGAGTAAACTATGGCCCATCGTCGGTGTCAGTGAGAGTAAACTATGACCCATCGTCGGTGTCAGTGAGAGTAAACTATGGCCCATCGTCGGTGTCAGTGAGAGTAAACTATGGCCCATCGTCGGTGTCAGTGGGAGTAAACTATGGCCCATCGTCGGTGTCAGTGGGAGTAAACTATGGCCCATCGTCGGTGTCAGTGGGAGTAAACTATGGCCCATCGTCTGTGTCAGTGGGAGTAAACTATGGCCCATCGTCGGTGTCAGTGGGAGTAAACTATGGCCCATCGTCGGTGTCAGTGGGAGTAAACTATGGCCCATCGTCGGTGTCAGTGGGAGTAAACTATGGCCCATCGTCGGTGTCAGTGGGAGTAAACTATGGCCCATCGTCGGTGTCAGTGGGAGTAAACTATGGCCCATTGTCGGTGTCAGTGGGAGTAAACTATGGCCCATCGTCGGTGTCAGTGAGAGTAAACTATGACCCATCGTCGGTGTCAGTGGGAGTAAACTATGGCCCATCGTCGGTGTCAGTGGGAGTAAACTATGGCCCATCGTCGGTGTCAGTGGGAGTAAACTATGGCCCATCGTCGGTGTCAGTGGGAGTAAACTATGACCCATCGTCGGTGTCAGTGGGAGTAAACTATGGCCCATCGTCGGTGTCAGTGGGAGTAAACTATGGCCCATCGTCTGTGTCAGTGAGAGTAAACTATGACCCATCGTCGGTGTCAGTGGGAGTAAACTATGGCCCATCGTCGGTGTCAGTGGGAGTAAACTATGGCCCATCGTCAGTGTCAGTGGGAGTAAACTATGACCCATCGTCGGTGTCAGTGGGAGTAAACTATGGCCCATCGTCGGTGTCAGTGGGAGTAAACTATGGCCCATCGTCGGTGTCAGTGGGAGTAAACTATGGCCCATCGTCGGTGTCAGTGGGAGTAAACTATGGCCCATCGTCGGTGTCAGTGGGAGTAAACTATGACCCATCGTCGGTGTCAGTGGGAGTAAACTATGGCCCATCGTCGGTGTCAGTGGGAGTAAACTATGGCCCATCGTCGGTGTCAGTGAGAGTAAACTATGACCCATCGTCGGTGTCAGTGAGAGTAAACTATGGCCCATCGTCGGTGTCAGTGAGAGTAAACTATGACCCATCGTCGGTGTCAGTGGGAGTAAACTATGGCCCATCGTCGGTGTCAGTGGGAGTAAACTATGACCCATCGTCGGTGTCAGTGGGAGTAAACTATGACCCATCGTCGGTGTCAGTGGGAGTAAACTATGGCCCATCGTCGGTGTCAGTGGTAGGAATTAGGAATAGACCGACATGGTTTTTTCAGGGCCGATACCGATATTATGGTCACAAAGTATCGGTATGGGCCGATATGTTGTACATTTAAAGTTTTTGCCACAAATCTTTAGAGCCAGTTCACCTGGTCGCCTGACAAGTCGCCGTGGGTCGCCTGCCATAGATTAGCACAGGACACGTTCTAAGTGGGATGCACTCTCAAGGAAAGGTGCAGATATCCACGGCCAACTCTTAGCTGTACCACGAGTCTTCCAATTCCATGGCCACCCAACGCTAATGATGATAATGATGAATGGATGGATGGAATAATTATGATACATTAATAGGTGGAATGAGGAGGATGATGGTGATGGATGGAATGATGATGATTGGATGGATGGAATGAGGAGGATGATGAAGATGGAATGATGATGGTGATCTAGTATGTGTATGGTCTGTAGTATTCTATGGGGCCGGGTTTGGCATTATCAGTATGGAGGACTCCAGACTCTGATGGGGGTTGGGGGACAGATGAGTAGAAGAATCGATCGATTTTCTTACATGACGTCTCTTGGGAACTCTTCGTGGCTCCTCAGGAATCCCTGGATGACTCTGTGATCCTCCGGCACCGGCGCTTCCCTCTGAGTGGAGTTTTCTAGGAGACAAAATTTTCCATTAACCATCGTCCTCCTCCAATCTGACACTAATGCCTCTATATGCCCCTCCTCCAATCTGACACTAATGCCTCTATATGCCCCTCCTCCAATCTGACACTAATGCCTCTATATGCCCCTCCTCCAATCTGACACTAATGCCTCTATATGCCCCTCCTCCAATCTGACACTAATGCCTCTATCTACCCCTCCTCCAATCTGACACTAATGCCTCTATCTACCCCTCCTCCAATCTGACACTAATGCCTCTATCTACCCCTCCTCCAATCTGACACTAATGCCTCTATATGCCCCCTTCAATGGAACTCCCACCATCTGTGAGGGACCTATGAGTATCACCCTCCATGTGTCCATCCCTCCCGACTGTCCGACTATCGGAACTCCTCCTTCCAGGTAAATCACACAGAAAGATCGTAGATTTCTGTACATCTCATAGTGTCCGATGACATCATTCTACATCCCCTATGACATCACCGGGGTTATAATTCTCCTCTGCATATAATAATACAATATACTAAGACATATAAGTTCAGGCTGAGGCTCTAACCCCCCACCCCCCGCTGTCAGCAGACATCACCATGGTAACGATACTCCTCTATAATGTACAGATTATTATTCATATAAAGTCCAGGCCGAGGCTCTAACCCACCTGACGGCGGTCAGCAGACATTCGTACCACTTGTTCATGTCCTGTTGGTCCGATGACATCAGAAGAAGTTTCTCCCTCTTGAAGGACAGCTGTGAACAGAAAGATTGTGAGGAGACGGAGCGTTCTCAGGAGACCAGAGAATGGGGGGCAAGATATAAGGAATGAGGGGTAGCAATAAGAGGGGGAGGGGTAAAAAAACAGAGATAGACAGGCAGAGATAAGACGGAGGGGTAAGAAAGCTGAGAAAAAGGGGGAGGGGGTAAAGAGATAAGGTGGTGGTAACAAGGCAGAGATTAGGGGGAGGGGTAAAGAGATTAGGGGGAGGGGTAAAGAGATTAGGGGGAGGGGTAAAGAGATTAGGTGGTGGTAACAAGGCAGAGATTTAGGGGAGGGGTAAAGAGATTAGGGGGAGGGGTAAAGAGATTAGGTGGTGGTAACAAGGCAGAGATTTAGGGGAGGGGTAAAGAGATTAGGGGGAGGGGTAAAGAGATTAGGTGGTGGTAACAAGGCAGAGATTAGGGGGAGGGGTAAAGAGATTAGGGGGAGGGGTAAAGAGATTAGGTGGTGGTAACAAGGCAGAGATTTAGGGGAGGGGTAAAGAGATTAGGGGGAGGGGTAAAGAGATTAGGGGGGGGGGTAAAGAGATTAGGTGGTGGTAACAAGGCAGAGATTAGGGGGAGGGGTAAAGAGATTAGGGGGAGGGGTAAAGAGATTAGGTGGTGGTAACAAGGCAGAGATTAGGGGGAGGGGTAAAGAGATTAGGGGGAGGGGTAAAGAGATTAGGGGGAGGGGTAAAGAGATTAGGTGGTGGTAACAAGGCAGAGATTAGGGGGAGGGGTAAAGAGATTAGGGGGAGGGGTAAAGAGATTAGGTGGTGGTAACAAGGCAGAGATTTAGGGGAGGGGTAAAGAGATTAGGGGGAGGGGTAAAGAGATAAGGTGGTGGTAACAAGGCAGAGATTTAGGGGGGGGGGTAAAGAGATTAGGGGGAGGGGTAAAGAGATAAGGTGGTGGTAACAAGGCAGAGATTAGGGGGAGGGGTAAAGAGATTAGGGGGAGGGGTAAAGAGATTAGGGGGAGGGGTAAAGAGATTAGGTGGTGGTAACAAGGCAGAGATTTAGGGGAGGGGTAAAGAGATTAGGGGGAGGGGAAAAGAGATAAGGTGGTGGTAACAAGGCAGAGATTAGGGGGAGGGGTAAAGAGATTAGGGGGAGGGGTAAAGAGATTAGGGGGAGGGGTAAAGAGATTAGGTGGTGGTAACAAGGCAGAGATTAGGGGGAGGGGTAAAGAGATTAGGGGGAGGGGTAAAGAGATAATTTGGTGGTAAGAAGGCAGAGATTAGGGGGAGGGGTAAAGAGATAATTTGGTGGTAAGAAGGCAGAGATTAGGGGGAGGGGTAAAGAGATTAGGGGGAGGGGTAAAGAGATAAGGTGGTGGTAAGAAGGAAGAGTTGGGTGTTGTAGGAAGGTCTATGGAGAGGAGAGAACACTCACACTGATCAGCCCTCCTTGGCTCTGGGTGTGGCCCAGGACTCTCTCCACCCGGCATTCTCTCAGTGGGTAGATCGCCCGGCAGCAGAATTTATGGGCGTTGACGGGATGTAAAGGGTGACAAGGTGAGGTGACAGCCAGGACATCAGAGAAGAGGAAGAGCATGCGATGTTTGACCTCCTCTCCGCTGGGCGGTACCAGAGACAGCCATCCCTCTCTGATATATCGTCTTCCTGGAAGAGAGATCACCAAATCACCGGACACAGAAGCCTCCGATGGAAGCATCACTTTGTATTACTGCCATCCTACTGGAAAGAACTGAAATCCCTATCTCAGCCTGACTGACCACAGGGATCCCTGTCAGATCTTCCAGGACTCCGGAGACCTCCAGGACTCATAGTACTTAAAGGATCCAAGTCTGGTCCTCCAGGATTTCCAGAATTCCTAGGATTTCCAGTTACAGGATCTCCGCCGGGCCTTTCACTACTTCCAGGACTCCTGTGACTTCCATTACTCATAGGATCCCTGCTACGTCTTCCTGGATTTCCAGAATTCCTAGGATCCCCAGCACCCACAGGATCCCTGCTACGTCTTCCTGGATTTCCAGAATTCCTAGGATCCCCAGTACTCACAGGATCTATGCCAGATCTTTCAGCATCTCCATTGCCTCAACCCGCCTGGATTGGACTACTCCTCTCCTATGTCAGTAGCCCTGCAAAGAGTCTCTGCACCACAATTTCTCCAAATCAGCCACCTCCTTGGTGGTGGGACAATCCTGAAGGGACCACTCAGGTCATCTACCCAGACAGAATAATACATACAACATGTCATCTACCCAGACAGTATTGTACATGCATGTCATTTACCCAGACAGTACCAGACATACATGTCATCTACCCAGACAGTACCGGACATACATGTCATCTACCCAGACAGTACCAGACATACATGTCATCTACCCAGACAGTACCGGACATACAACATGTCATCTACCCAGACAGTACCGGACATACATGTCATCTACCCAGACAGTACCGGACATACAACATGTCATCTACCCAGACAGTATCATACATACAACATGTCATCTACCCAGACAGTACCGGACATACATGTCATCTACCCAGACAGTACCGGACATACAACATGTCATCTACCCAGACAGTACCAGACATACAACATGTCATCTACCCAGACAGTACCGGACATACAACATGTCATCTACCCAGACAGTACCAGACATACAACATGTCATCTACCCAGACAGTACCGGACATACATGTCATCTACCCAGACAGTACCGGACATACAACATGTCATCTACCCAGACAGTACCGGACATACATGTCATCTACCCAGACAGTACCGGACATACAACATGTCATCTACCCAGACAGTACCAGACATACAACATGTCATCTACCCAGACAGTACCGGACATACATGTCATCTACCCAGACAGTACCGGACATACAACATGTCATCTACCCAGACAGTACCGGACATACATGTCATCTACCCAGACAGTACCGGACATACAACATGTCATCTACCCAGACAGTATCATACATACAACATGTCATCTACCCAGACAGTACCGGACATACATGTCATCTACCCAGACAGTACCGGACATACAACATGTCATCTACCCAGACAGTACCAGACATACAACATGTCATCTACCCAGACAGTACCGGACATACAACATGTCATCTACCCAGACAGTACCAGACATACAACATGTCATCTACCCAGACAGTACCGGACATACATGTCATCTACCCAGACAGTACCGGACATACAACATGTCATCTACCCAGACAGTACCGGACATACATGTCATCTACCCAGACAGTACCGGACATACAACATGTCATCTACCCAGACAGTATCATACATACAACATGTCATCTACCCAGACAGTACCGGACATACAACATGTCATCTACCCAGACAGTACCGGACATACAACATGTCATCTACCCAGACAGTACCAGACATACAACATGTCATCTACCCAGACAGTACCGGACATACATGTCATCTACCCAGACAGTACCGGACATACAACATGTCATCTACCCAGACAGTACCGGACATACAACATGTCATCTACCCAGACAGTACCGGACATACAACATGTCATCTACCCAGACAGTATCATACATACAACATGTCATCTACCCAGACAGTACCGGACATACATGTCATCTACCCAGACAGTACCGGACATACATGTCATCTACCCAGACAGTACCAGACATACATGTCATCTACCCAGACAGTACCGGACATACATGTCATCTACCCAGACAGTACCGGACATACATGTCATCTACCCAGACAGTACCGGACATACATGTCATCTACCCAGACAGTTCCAGACATACAACATGTCATCTACCCAGACAGTACCGGACATACATGTCATCTACCCAGACAGTACCGGACATACAACATGTCATCTACCCAGACAGAATAATACATACAACATGTCATCTACCCAGACAGTACCGGACATACATGTCATCTACCCAGACAGTACCGGACATACAACATGTCATCTACCCAGACAGTATTGTACATGCATGTCATCTACCCAGACAGTACCGGACATACAACATGTTATGTACCCAGACAGTACCGGACATACATGTCATCTACCCAGACAGTACCGGACATACAACATGTCATCTACCCAGACAGAATAATACATACAACATGTCATCTACCCAGACAGTATTGTACATGCATGTCATTTACCCAGACAGTACCAGACATACATGTCATCTACCCAGACAGTACCGGACATACAACATGTCATCTACCCAGACAGTACCGGACATACATGTCATCTACCCAGACAGTACCGGACATACAACATGTCATCTACCCAGACAGTATCATACATACAACATGTCATCTACCCAGACAGTACCGGACATACATGTCATCTACCCAGACAGTACCGGACATACAACATGTCATCTACCCAGACAGTACCAGACATACAACATGTCATCTACCCAGACAGTACCGGACATACAACATGTCATCTACCCAGACAGTACCAGACATACAACATGTCATCTACCCAGACAGTACCGGACATACATGTCATCTACCCAGACAGTACCGGACATACAACATGTCATCTACCCAGACAGTACCGGACATACATGTCATCTACCCAGACAGTACCGGACATACAACATGTCATCTACCCAGACAGTACCAGACATACAACATGTCATCTACCCAGACAGTACCGGACATACATGTCATCTACCCAGACAGTACCGGACATACAACATGTCATCTACCCAGACAGTACCGGACATACATGTCATCTACCCAGACAGTACCGGACATACAACATGTCATCTACCCAGACAGTATCATACATACAACATGTCATCTACCCAGACAGTACCGGACATACATGTCATCTACCCAGACAGTACCGGACATACAACATGTCATCTACCCAGACAGTACCAGACATACAACATGTCATCTACCCAGACAGTACCGGACATACAACATGTCATCTACCCAGACAGTACCAGACATACAACATGTCATCTACCCAGACAGTACCGGACATACATGTCATCTACCCAGACAGTACCGGACATACAACATGTCATCTACCCAGACAGTACCGGACATACATGTCATCTACCCAGACAGTACCGGACATACAACATGTCATCTACCCAGACAGTATCATACATACAACATGTCATCTACCCAGACAGTACCGGACATACAACATGTCATCTACCCAGACAGTACCGGACATACAACATGTCATCTACCCAGACAGTACCAGACATACAACATGTCATCTACCCAGACAGTACCGGACATACATGTCATCTACCCAGACAGTACCGGACATACAACATGTCATCTACCCAGACAGTACCGGACATACAACATGTCATCTACCCAGACAGTACCGGACATACAACATGTCATCTACCCAGACAGTATCATACATACAACATGTCATCTACCCAGACAGTACCGGACATACATGTCATCTACCCAGACAGTACCGGACATACATGTCATCTACCCAGACAGTACCAGACATACATGTCATCTACCCAGACAGTACCGGACATACATGTCATCTACCCAGACAGTACCGGACATACATGTCATCTACCCAGACAGTACCGGACATACATGTCATCTACCCAGACAGTTCCAGACATACAACATGTCATCTACCCAGACAGTACCGGACATACATGTCATCTACCCAGACAGTACCGGACATACAACATGTCATCTACCCAGACAGAATAATACATACAACATGTCATCTACCCAGACAGTACCGGACATACATGTCATCTACCCAGACAGTACCGGACATACAACATGTCATCTACCCAGACAGTATTGTACATGCATGTCATCTACCCAGACAGTACCGGACATACAACATGTTATGTACCCAGACAGTACCGGACATACATGTCATCTACCCAGACAGTACCGGACATACAACATGTCATCTACCCAGACAGAATAATACATACAACATGTCATCTACCCAGACAGAATAATACATACAACATGTCATCTACCCAGACAGTATTGTACATGCATGTCATTTACCCAGACAGTACCGGACATACAACATGTTATGTATCCAGACAGTACCGGACATACATGTCATCTACCCAGACAGTACCGGACATACAACATGTTATGTACCCAGACAGTACCGGACATACATGTCATCTACCCAGACAGTACCGGACATACAACATGTCATCTACCCAGACAGTACCGGACATACATGTCATCTACCCAGACAGTACCGGACATACATGTCATCTACCCAGACAGTACCAGACATACAACATGTCATCTACCCAGACAGTACCGGACATACAACATGTCATCTACCCAGACAGTACCGGACATACAACATGTCATCTACCCAGACAGTACCGGACATACAACATGTCATCTACCCAGACAGTACCGGACATACAACATGTTATGTACCCAGACAGTACCGGACATACATGTCATCTACCCAGACAGTACCAGACATACAACTTGTCATCTACCCAGACAGTACCAGACATACAACATGTCATCTACCCAGACAGTACCGGACATACAACATGTTATGTACCCAGACAGTACCGGACATACATGTCATCTACTCAGACAGTACCGGACATACATGTCATCTACCCAGACAGTTCCAGACATACAACATGTCATCTACCCAGACAGTACCGGACATACATGTCATCTACCCAGACAGTACCGGACATACAACATGTCATCTACCCAGACAGTATCATACATACAACATGTCATTACTCAGACAGTATCATACATACAACATGTCATTACCCAGACAGAATAATACATACAACATGTCATCTACCCAGACAGAATAATACATACAACATGTTATGTACCCAGACAGTACCGGACATACAACATGTCATCTACCCAGACAGTACCGGACATACAACATGTTATGTACCCAGACAGTACCGGACATACAACATGTTATGTACCCAGACAGTACCGGACATACATGTCATCTACCCAGACAGTACCGGACATACAACATGTTATGTACCCAGACAGTACCGGACATACATGTCATCTACCCAGACAGTACCAGACATACAACTTGTCATCTACCCAGACAGTACCAGACATACAACATGTCATCTACCCAGACAGTACCGGACATACAACATGTTATGTACCCAGACAGTACCGGACATACATGTCATCTACTCAGACAGTACCGGACATACATGTCATCTACCCAGACAGTTCCAGACATACAACATGTCATCTACCCAGACAGTACCGGACATACATGTCATCTACCCAGACAGTACCGGACATACAACATGTCATCTACCCAGACAGTATCATACATACAACATGTCATTACTCAGACAGTATCATACATACAACATGTCATTACCCAGACAGAATAATACATACAACATGTCATCTACCCAGACAGTACCGGACATACAACATGTCATCTACCCAGACAGTACCGGACATACATGTCATCTACCCAGACAGTACCGGACATACATGTCATCTACCCAGACAGTACCAGACATACAACATGTCATCTACCCAGACAGTACCGGACATACAACATGTCATCTACCCAGACAGTACCGGACATACAACATGTCATCTACCCAGACAGTACCGGACATACAACATGTCATCTACCCAGACAGTATCATACATACAACATGTCATCTACCCAGACAGCACCGGACATACATGTCATCTACCCAGACAGTACCGGACATACAACATGTCATCTACCCAGACAGTACCGGACATACATGTCATCTACCCAGACAGTACCGGACATACATGTCATCTACCCAGACAGTACCGGACATACATGTCATCTACCCAGACAGTACCGGACATACATGTCATCTACCCAGACAGTACCGGACATACAACATGTTATGTACCCAGACAGTACCGGACATACATGTCATCTACCCAGACAGTACCAGACATACAACTTGTCATCTACCCAGACAGTACCGGACATACATGTCATCTACCCAGACAGTACCGGACATACATGTCATCTACCCAGACAGTACCGGACATACATGTCATCTACCCAGACAGTACCGGACATACATGTCATCTACCCAGACAGTACCGGACATACATGTCATCTACCCAGACAGTACCGGACATACAACATGTTATGTACCCAGACAGTACCGGACATACATGTCATCTACCCAGACAGTACCAGACATACAACTTGTCATCTACCCAGACAGTACCAGACATACAACATGTCATCTACCCAGACAGTACCGGACATACAACATGTTATGTACCCAGACAGTTCCAGACATACAACATGTCATCTACCCAGACAGTACCGGACATACATGTCATCTACCCAGACAGTACCGGACATACAACATGTCATCTACCCAGACAGTATCATACATACAACATGTCATTACTCAGACAGTATCATACATACAACATGTCATTACCCAGACAGAATAATACATACAACATGTCATCTACCCAGACAGTACCGGACATACAACATGTTATGTACCCAGACAGTACCGGACATACATGTCATCTACCCAGACAGTACCAGACATACATGTCATCTACCCAGACAGTACCGGACATACATGTCATCTACCCAGACAGTACCAGACATACATGTCATCTACCCAGACAGTACCGGACATACATGTCATCTACCCAGACAGTACCGGACATACATGTCATCTACCCAGACAGTACCGGACATACAACATGTTATGTACCCAGACAGTACCGGACATACATGTCATCTACCCAGACAGTACCAGACATACAACTTGTCATCTACCCAGACAGTACCGGACATACATGTCATCTACCCAGACAGTACCGGACATACATGTCATCTACCCAGACAGTACCGGACATACATGTCATCTACCCAGACAGTACCGGACATACATGTCATCTACCCAGACAGTACCGGACATACATGTCATCTACCCAGACAGTACCGGACATACAACATGTTATGTACCCAGACAGTACCGGACATACATGTCATCTACCCAGACAGTACCAGACATACAACTTGTCATCTACCCAGACAGTACCAGACATACAACATGTCATCTACCCAGACAGTACCGGACATACAACATGTTATGTACCCAGACAGTTCCAGACATACAACATGTCATCTACCCAGACAGTACCGGACATACATGTCATCTACCCAGACAGTACCGGACATACAACATGTCATCTACCCAGACAGTATCATACATACAACATGTCATTACTCAGACAGTATCATACATACAACATGTCATTACCCAGACAGAATAATACATACAACATGTCATCTACCCAGACAGTACCGGACATACAACATGTTATGTACCCAGACAGTACCGGACATACATGTCATCTACCCAGACAGTACCAGACATACATGTCATCTACCCAGACAGTACCGGACATACATGTCATCTACCCAGACAGTACCAGACATACATGTCATCTACCCAGACAGTACCGGACATACATGTCATCTACCCAGACAGTACCGGACATACATGTCATCTACCCAGACAGTACCGGACATACAACATGTTATGTACCCAGACAGTACCGGACATACATGTCATCTACCCAGACAGTACCAGACATACAACTTGTCATCTACCCAGACAGTACCGGACATACATGTCATCTACCCAGACAGTACCGGACATACATGTCATCTACCCAGACAGTACCGGACATACATGTCATCTACCCAGACAGTACCGGACATACATGTCATCTACCCAGACAGTACCGGACATACATGTCATCTACCCAGACAGTACCGGACATACAACATGTTATGTACCCAGACAGTACCGGACATACATGTCATCTACCCAGACAGTACCAGACATACAACTTGTCATCTACCCAGACAGTACCAGACATACAACATGTCATCTACCCAGACAGTACCGGACATACAACATGTTATGTACCCAGACAGTTCCAGACATACAACATGTCATCTACCCAGACAGTACCGGACATACATGTCATCTACCCAGACAGTACCGGACATACAACATGTCATCTACCCAGACAGTATCATACATACAACATGTCATTACTCAGACAGTATCATACATACAACATGTCATTACCCAGACAGAATAATACATACAACATGTCATCTACCCAGACAGTACCGGACATACAACATGTTATGTACCCAGACAGTACCGGACATACAACATGTTATGTACCCAGACAGTACCTGACATACAACTTGTAATGGGAAACCTGCATAAGCGTGACCCACCATCTACAGAATTTGCCTAGAAATAATGGATGCCAAAGCTGTATGACCATCTATGACGATGAAGAAAGAATCGGTCTTCCAAACAGAAGCGGTAGAATTTATCTAATGGGCCGAACCACATCTAAATAATGAAGAGCTATTTCCTTAGGAATAGAAGAAGGACTGGGACACAGAGAAGACAAGAGGAATGAAAGGCCAACGCCACCTTTGGCAGAAAGGACAACCAAGGCCAAACTACCACCTTATGCTTATGATGCACCAAAAAGAGTTGCTGCCAATTCAGAGACCCTACGAGTGTCAGGACAGGTATTTCTCAGATATTGTTGAAGGCAGGCTTTTGCAAGGTAGATAAAATCAGATTCAGGCCCCACGGCGGCAGAGGAGGTCTTGTTGATGGAAAAAAACATGCATGGCCCCCTGGATGAAGGTACAACCCAGGGAAGGAGGCCAAAGAACATTAAAAGAATATGGTCAAGGTGAAAACCTGGCCCTTCACAGTACCCAGGGTCATCTGACGGTCCATGCCATTTATGGAGTACACCTTTCAGATAAGATAATAGATTAGGCGGTAGGTGGACTTCTGGGCTCGAAGCCTCATGGAGAGACAGACCCTTATCCTTCTTCACCTGGCTTTCCACAGCCACATCGTTAAAGCAAGCGGCTGTGAAGCAGGGTGATAGATCAAACCTACAGAGAGAAGGTTTGGACCGAACAGAAGACGCCAGGGTACATCGGTGACTAGTTGAACAAGATCTGCGAACCAGGACTGGCACAGCCAATCTGAAGCTACTAGAACTATTGATATGCCCTCCCTCTGGATCCTCCGCAGCAACCGGGGGAAAAGTTTCAACAGAGGAAAGGCATACATCAGGAAGTCCTTGTCCCACGGAGTCACCAGTGCATTTGATGCATTGGCCCAGGGATCCTTCATCCTGGCCAATCACCTGTTAAATTTCCATTCGAGTTAGGTTGCAAAGAGATCCATGTCTGGCGTGCGCTAGCATTGCTGAATCTGGTCAAAAACCTCCATGTGTAGAGACCATTCCCCTTGAACAAAGACTCTGAAGACTGAGATAGTTCGCCTGTCAATTGTCCATTACCAGAATGTGGACGTGGAGGTCAGCCCAATCGAGGATCCTAGACGCTTCCAGAGCATTTACCGAGCTCTCGGTGCTGCCTCCTTGATTATGTAATCCACAGCTGTCGCATTGTCAGATTGGACCCTGATGGAGCAGCACTCGAGAAGAGCTTTGCTAACAGAGAGGAAGAGATGGGTCGCCCTAAGCTCCAGAATGTTGATTGGAAGCCTGGTTTCCTCTGGAGTCCATTAACCTTGAACCAACAAGTGAACAATCTGTAGACTGTAGAGGCTGGCATCCATAGTAACAATCTACAGCAGTGGAGAACAAATTCACCAAGAAAGGGATGCCCTTTCCAGATGAGACAAACAAATGGCCTGGTTCAGCAACCTCGGGACCTTGATCCACTTGGCCAGAATCTTTCACTGTAAGGGCTTGGTGTGGGGTTGCGCATAAGAAACCGCTTTAAAGGAAAGGACCGTGAGCCTCAGGACCTTCATGCAAAAGCAGAGGGAGACCGCAGAGTGGCTAGATGAAGGACATGAAGGCAAAACTTCTAAAGTTTCTCCAGTGGGAGAAAAACCCTGACCACCCCCATATCCAGAACAAGACCCATGTACTCCAAGCTAGGAGAAGGAAGAAGGACTGACTTGGGAAGATTCCGTGTCCACCCAAAGTCCTCCGATGACCTGATTGTGATTGAAAGATCGCGTTCCAGATCTGACACAGACTCTACCCACAGGAGCAAGTTGTCCAGATAGCCCACAATCGAGATCCCACGGAGCCTCAGGAAAGAACTGGAGCCCATACCTTGGTGAAGATCCGTGACGCCAACGCCAAAATAAAGGGAAGGGCTACTAACTGAAAATGAAGGCCCCCCCATCGCGCACCAGAGGAGTTGATGGTTTTGGTAGATAGGAACGTGGAGGTAGGATTCCTTGATATCAGTTGAGGACAGGAGATCTTGATGTAGGAAAGCTACGGACATTTGAAACTTTCACAAAGCTGTTCAGGGCCTTTAGATCCAGAACTAGATGAGCACTGTTCTTCATCAGAACTGTGAATAGATTTGATAGAGCCCCTGAATCTTTTGGAGGATGATTCCAGGGCTATCACCCCCTGACCTAGAAGCCCTTGAACCACCGAGTGCAAGTCAGCCAAACACTGAGGAGGAACAATAATTGATCTGTAGCTGCTGGAGGTAGACCACCTGCAGGACCCATTTGTCAGTAATGAGAGACAGTTAGTAGTTCGTAAACAACAGAAGATGAACCCCAACCTTGAGATGTGGAGGTGGGGACACACCTTCATGCAGAGACTTGTTTATCTGTGGACTTGGAGGCTTTGAGCTGAAAGAAAATGCTTGAAACCAGAATAGGCAGTGGGCTTAGTGGACTTTTCATTTGTGGAGGAACCTTGGCTACGAAAAATATGTTTGTGCACAAAGGAGAGGCCAGCGTTACGACATGGCTCCTTACCCTTCCGAGCCTGAGGCAGAAAAGTATTTTTACAACCAGTGATGTTCTTTATGATTTTGTCTAGAGAAGCGCCAAAAAAAAGACGATCACACGCAAAGGGCATCCTGGTAAGCACATTCCTGGGTGTCTGATCTGCCGACTAGCACCTACGCCAAATCAACTCCACAAACCAACAGCAGAAGCCTACAGATGAGGAACCAGTTGTCCTGAACTAACTGCCATAGTGGCAGCAAAGGAATTAAAGCTTAAAGGGGCCCCCACAAGGACCCCAACGCCACTTGACTCATTTCTGAGAAAGAGGCAAGGCCTCCAGGACCAGGAGAGTTTGACAGGTCAGACAGTGTCTGCTAGGAAAAAAAGTCCCCATCTCCCCACAGGAGCCACATGTAGAAGTGGGGCCCTTGTCATTGGGGAGCCCAGCCGCCTTGGTTATCTGTACAGATAGGAAGCAGCTCCCTCACCCAGCAGGGTCACTGGCTGACCCCATTGGACTGGCACCTGCATGGAAGAAACAGCAGGAAGGCTCTGTACTGCTGTGACCACACTTTACTGGCCCAGTGTCAGCGATCTGTGCCTGCTCAGCAATCCATGCAGTGTGCCGCCCTATAGCGGTGAGAAAGAGAAGGGACTGCCATCTATGGGACTGCAGGATTGTCCAATCAGATGTTCCCCTCCATTCATTGAAGGACAAAGCCAAGTCTCTAGATCCTAACAGATGGGTTTGATTGTGCCTCCAGGCCACTCTGCATGTCACCGTAGCCAATCCCAACATAGCAGGGAACTGCATGCGATTGGTGCAGTGCTGGGGGACTACCTGGATCTATATATATCCGAAAGCAGAAACATTCTATTTCCTGATTCCTAAGCCCACGGAAAAATACTGAGCTGTGCATAACAGGGAGGGGGTTTGTCCACCAGCAAGGGCCGCTCCTAGGGGGCATTTTCTTTTTTGTTGCACCTATCATCCTGCTCCTGCAGGTGGCACAATCCAACCCATCTGTTAGGATAGGAAGACGTGTCCTTCAATGAATGGAGGGGAACATCTGATTAGACAATGCTGTAGTCCCACAGATACATAGGAATGATCTGATTGGACAATCGTGCAGTCCTATAATTACATAGGAATGATCTGATTGGACAATCGTGCAGTCCTATAATTACATAGGAATGATCTGATTGGGCAATCCTGTAGTCCCAGAGATACATAGGAATGATCTGATTGGCCAATCCTGCAGTCACAGAGATACATAGTGTGACGAGAGTCACTTTGGTTGGGGGGCCTGTGGAACCCAGCTTACCTTAGAGAGGTTGGGAAATACCTGTCTCATCTCCCTAGGCCCCTCCTATGTGTAAGTCTCCCTGTGTCTATTAGCGGCACAGGGTGACCAAGGAAATGATGGACTTAATGGACACTGAGAATATGGTTTGGATTACTCAAATGGGACAGTAATAATTATCAACAATATATCTCAAGAACTTTTGATTCAATACCACTTTACATTGTGAGACCTATAGCCTGTTGCCATGAAGTCTGTGACTCCTAAATAATCAAAGCATTGCTTAGATGTGTATTCCATGTACCTCAATGTAGGAGACGGACAGACTGATACTGGGGTCTCTTCCTATTTTCTGTATAATAAGGTGTTCTGTTTTTATACTTAGGATAACGTGTAATTTTGTATTTTGTTTTAGCCTTTGTCCCGGGCAGTCATGTCATCCCAGCTGGTTTAAGTGCGCTGAGTTAATTAGCATGTGAATGATAACCTTGTCTAGATGGGATTAGCCATGAGTCAGCTGTACCTCGTTATCTAACCATTGTGTGATGTTTTGGGTAAATATTTGGGTCATTGTTCATGTAGTGACTGACATACTTGTCAAGTGTATAAAAGTCTGTTTCTTGTTCAATAAAGAAGTTGATGTTTTCAGACACATACAAGCTAAGTTGTCATTTAGTTTTGTATGGGGGCGGCTGGAATATATACTGTATCTATGTTTATGACTGGGAGGAAGCCATATACTGATGGAAGACCACAAGTACAGTGTGGATCGGAGGTTCCGTTACATTGGTTGGATAGCAGAAGAGGAGAGTTAGAGATATCAGCTGCCATTGAAGAGGAATTCAGAAGGAAGTTGCGAGAGATGCGGATACAGCACAGGGGAACAGTGTCAGAGAAGGTCCTGCTAGGATGGTATTATTTTATCCGCTTGGAACTCTGGAAGGAAATGCTAGGCTGTGAGCAGAGACACCAGGGAAAAATCCTCCCCTCCATCCAGGAAAGGTACTGGTCGCAGTATAGATTGTGGGTGCTGGTTTTGGGAGATAAACCACACAAGGAATGGAAAGCTGAGTTAAGCAGGCTTACCCAGGAGGAGATGCGATTGGAGGAGAGCTACTGAGCTCTCCGCTGGTATGTAACCCAAGTGTGCCCATGGACAGCGGACGACAGCCCAACAGAAGGCTTTGGCTATGGCGGCCTGGGACTGTCATTAGAGAAGTGGTCAGAGGACCCTAACTTTGGGAGCGATCTGGGGGGGGGGGCGGTTAGAGGAAATTATGGGTTCCAGAGAAAAAATCCTGAACATCTCGGAAGTGCTCTGGGCACTGGAAGGTATGGAGTTTCCGGTAGTGTTACCGGGAGAGGAGATTGTAGGTCCCTCGTCCCAGCAGCAGCCAACAGCACTGGGGGTAGAGATGGTCGGTCCCACTATCCAGCCCCAGCCATGGATTACAGATTTTAATTGACTTTTCATGGGAGGATATGGATGATAAATCACCTACTAAAGTGTTGGCACTGGGCCCAAGTGCCACCAGCCTGTGCCCTGGACTTTCAGGAATTCCAGAGACTGGGGACTTAATAGATTTTTCTGCTGAGGAAGAACAACCCAGTGAGCCTACAGCAGAAGAGCGGGCATCCAGGCATAGCGCTGCTAACCTCTGCCTGATGTGTGCAAGGCCACTGACTTTTCAGTTTACTTCCCTACTGAACAGCGGGCATTAGGGCCTAACATCACTGAGCTCTGCCCAACACCAACAAGCAGCTTCAGAATCCCTGAGAGAAGAGGCAGCCGGCCTTTCTCCTACACCACTGACAGGGACATGGGATTTGCTGCCAGCAGTATCTGTGGAGTTACAAGAAACTTCTACAGCAGAAGCGCTGACAACTGGACAGAGGGTCCAAGACCTCTGCCCTGCACCTGCGGTAGTTCCGGAGGCCCAGAGTAAGAAGGGGGAAGAGGTTGTCATCCTCCCTCCCCAACAGTCAGTCAGAGTGGAGTCTTCCCTCCCCAGCCAGGATCTGTGCATCTGGGAGACAGTACCAGAGAAATGTTATCCCAACAGCCAGATGAGGGTAAGGAAGATGGAGCAGCTGACTCCCCATCCCAGCAGCAGACAGCGCCCCAGAATGATGACACCAACCCAGCAGAAGAGCTGCCAACAATGCTGCTGGCCTCTGCCCTCAACTAACAAAGGATTGGTTTCCTGAGAAAGTGGATGGGACTACAGTCTTCACTTGTATCACTTGTCGGCCCAGATCCCCAACAGCCTGACGAAGTGAGCCCCGCCACCCTGTCTTCTCTCCAGCGGCTGAAAGAACTCCAGGGAGAAGGGCCAGTCCTTGCTTCTCCCCAGCGGCTGAAAGAACTCCAGGGAGAAGGGCCAGTCCTTGCTTCTCCCCAGCGTCTGAAAGGACTCCTGGGAGAAGGGCCAGTCCTTGCTTCTCCCCAGCAGCTGAAAGAACTCCAGGGAGAAGGGCCAGTCCTTGCTTCTCCCCAGCGGCTGAAAGGACTCCAGGGAGAAGGGCCAGTCCACGCTTCTCCCCAGGGGCTGAAAGAACTCCAGGGAGAAGGGCCAGTCCACGCTTCTCCCCAGTGGCGGGTATGTTCTATGAGAGAGGCAGAGGCTGGGTGAGTAATGCTGTGTTCCGGACAATTTGTTTGGGCTACTGTGTGGGTGCAGACATTGGGGGGGGGGGACTATGGACTAACTTCGAAGAGAGATGTGAACCCAGCTTACCTTAGAGAGGTTGGGAAATCCCTGTCTCAGGTCCCTATGCCCCTCTTATGTGTAAGTCACCCTGTGTCTATTAGGGGCACAGGGTGGCCAAGGAAATTATGGACTTAATGGACACCGAGAATATGGTTTGGATCACTCAAATGGGACAGTAATAATTATCAACAATATATCTCAAGAACTATGAAGATTTAATCCCACTTTACACTGTGAGACCTATAGCCTGTTGCCATGAAGTCTGTGACTCCTAAATAATCAAAGCATTGCTTTGATGTGTATTGCATGTACTTCAATGTAGGAGACGGACAGAGTGATACTGGGGTCTCTTCCTATTGTCTGTATAATAAGAAGTTCTGTTTTTATACTTATGATAATGTGTAATTTTGTATTGTGTTTTAGTCTTGTTGCCGGCAGTCTGGTCTTCCAGGCTGGTTTAAGTGCTCTGAGTTAATTAGCATGTGAATGATAACCTTGTATAGATGGGATTAGCCATGAGTCAGCTGTACCTCGTTATCTAACCATTGTTTCATGTTTTGGGTAAATATTTGGGTCATTGTTCATGTAGTGACTGACATACTTCTCAAGTGTATACAAGTCTGTTTCTTGTTCAATAAAGGAGTTAGTTGCTCTCAGACACATACAAGCGAAGTTGTCGGCTAGTTTTGTTTGGGTGCGGCTGGAATCTCTATCTATGTTCAAGACTGTAGGAAGCCGTATACTGACGGAAGCCCACAAACACAGTGTGGGTCGGCGGTTCCGTTACACATAGGAATGATCTGATTGGACAATCCCCATAGTTACATAGGAATGATCTGATTGGACAATCCCGCAGTCCCATAGTTACATAGGAATGATCTGATTGGACAATCCCATAGTCACATAGGAATGATCTGATTGGACAATCCCCATAGTTACATAGGAATGATCTGATTGGACAATCCGCAGTCCTATAGTTACATAGGAATGATCTGATTGGACAATCCCATAGTTGCATAGGAATGATCTGATTGAACAATCCTGCGGTCCCATCGTTACATAGGAATGATCTGATTGGACAATCCTGCAATCCCATAGTTACATAGGAATGATCTGATTGGACAATTCTGCAGACATAACATGTGATCTCACCTGGGGTGGCGATTCGGACTCTTCTCCCTTTCAGCAGTTTCTGAACTCTGTGAAGCTGGATCTCATTCTCCTGAAGTTGCTGAGCGTTCTCTATGTACTCACACACTGCAGAAATCGCCTGAAGAGCACCTGTGAGAGAAGGAATATTACTCCAGCTGTGCTCTGGATGGGGTGGGGGAGGCATTCCATTATCACCTTAAAAGGGGAGTGTGGCCAATACAGAGCTAAGCATGACCAAAACACTACAAAGACACACAGTGAGGATGTCCTACAAAGACACAATGAGGATGTCCTACCAAGACACAGCGAGGATGTCCTACCAAGACACAGCGAGGATGTCCTACCAAGACACAGCGAGGATGTCCTACCAAGACACAGCGAGGAACTCCTACCAAGACACAGCGAGGATGTCCTACAAAGACACAGGGAGGATGTCCTACCAAGACACAGAGAGGATGTCCTACAAAGACACAGCGAGGATGTCCTACAAAGACACAGCGAGGATGTCCTACAAAGAGACAGCGAGGATGTCCTACAAAGACACAGCGAGGATGTCCTACAAAGACACAGCGAGGATGTCCTACAAAGACACAGGGAGGATGTCCTACCAAGACACAGCGAGGATGTCCTACAAAGAGACAGCGAGGATGTCCTACAAAGACACAGCGAGGATGTCCTACAAAGACACAGCGAGGATGTCCTACAAAGACACAGGGAGGATGTCCTACAAAGACACAGCGAGGATGTCCTTCAAAGAGACAGCGAGGATGTCCTACCAAGACACAGCGAGGAACTCCTACCAAGACACAGCGAGGATGTCCTACAAAGACACAGGGAGGATGTCCTACCAAGACACAGCGAGGATGTCCTACAAAGACACAGCGAGGATGTCCTACAAAGACACAGCGAGGATGTCCTACAAAGAGACAGCGAGGATGTCCTACAAAGACACAGCGAGGATGTCCTACAAAGACACAGCGAGGATGTCCTACAAAGACACAGGGAGGATGTCCTACCAAGACACAGCGAGGATGTCCTACAAAGAGACAGCGAGGATGTCCTACAAAGACACAGCGAGGATGTCCTACAAAGACACAGGGAGGATGTCCTACAAAGACACAGCGAGGATCTCCTACAAAGACACAGCGAGGATGTCCTACAAAGACACAGGGAGGATGTCCTACAAAGACACAGCGAGGATCTCCTACGGAGACACAGCGAGGATGTCCTACAAAGACACAGGGAGGATGTCCTACAAAGACACAGCGAGGATGTCCTACAAAGACACAGGGAGGATGTCCTACAAAGACACAGCGAGGATGTCCTACAAAGACACAGGGAGGATGTCCTACAAAGACACAGGGAGGATGTCCTACAAAGACACAGGGAGGATCTCCTACAAAGACACAGCGAGGATGTCCTACAAAGACACAGGGAGGATGTCCTACAAAGACACAGGGAGGATGTCCTACAAAGACACAGCGAGGATGTCCTACAAAGACACAGCGAGGATGTCCTACAAAGACACAGCGAGGATGTCCTACAGAGACACAGCGAGGATCTCCTACAAAGACACAGCGAGGATGTTCTACAAAGACACAGCGAGGATGTCCTACAAAGACACAGCGAGGATGTCCTACAAAGACACAGCGAGGATGTTCTACAAAGACACAGCGAGGATCTCCTACAAAGACACAGCGAGGATGTCCTACAAAGAGACAGCGAGGATCTCCTACAAAGACACAGGGAGGATGTCCTACAAAGATACAGCGAGGATGTCCTACAAAGACACAGCGAGGATGTCCTTCAAAGAGACAGCGAGGATGTCCTACAAAGACACAGCGAGGATCTCCTACAAAGACACAGCGAGGATGTCCTACAAAGACACAGCGAGGATGTCCTACAAAGACACAGCGAGGATGTCCTACAAAGAGACAGCGAGGATCTCCTACAAAGACACAGCGAGGATGTCCTACAAAGACACAGGGAGGATGTCCTACAAAGACACAGGGAGGATGTCCTACAAAGACACAGGGAGGATGTCCTACAAAGAGACAGCGAGGATCTCCTACAAAGACACAGCGAGGATGTCCTACAAAGACACAGCGAGGATGTCCTACAAAGAGACAGCGAGGATCTCCTACAAAGACACAGCGAGGATGTCCTACAAAGACACAGCGAGGATCTCCTCCAAAGACACAGCGAGGATCTCCTACAAAGACACAGTGAGGATGTCCTACAAAGACACAGGGAGGATGTCCTACAAAGACACAGCGAGGATGTCCTACAAAGACACAGCGAGGATGTCCTACAAAGACACAGCGAGGATCTCCTACAAAGACACAGCGAGGATCTCCTACAAAGACACAGTGAGGATCTCCTACAAAGACACAGTGAGGATCTCCTACAAAGACACAGGGAGGATGTCCTACATAGACACAGCGAGGATGTCCTACATAGACACAGCGAGGATGTCCTACATAGACACAGCGAGGATGTCCTACATAGACACAGCTAGGATGTCCTACAAAGACACAGCGAGGATGTCCTACAAAGACACAGGGAGGATGTCCTACAAAGACACAGGGAGGATGTCCTACAAAGATACAGCAGAGATGTCCAATAAAGACACAGCGAGGACGTCCTACAAAGACACAGCGAGGATGTCCTACAAAGACACAGCGAGGATGTCCTACAAAAACACAGCGAGGATGTCCTACAGAGACACAGCGAGGATGTCCTACAAAGATACAGCAGAGATGTCCAATAAAGACACAGCGAGGACGTCCTACAAAGACACAGCGAGGATGTCCTACAAAGACACAGCGAGGATGTCCTACATAGACACAGCGAGGATGTCCTACATAGACACAGCGAGGATGTCCTACATAGACACAGCTAGGATGTCCTACAAAGACACAGCGAGGATGTCCTACAAAGATACAGCGAGGATGTCCTACAAAGACACAGCGAGGATGTCCTACAAAGACACAGCGAGGATGTCCTACAAAGACACAGCGAGGATGTCCTACAAAGACACAGCGAGGACGTCCTACAAAGACACAGCGAGGATGTCCTACAAAGACACAGCGAGGATGTCCTACATAGACACAGCGAGGATGTCCTACATAGACACAGCGAGGATGTCCTACATAGACACAGCGAGGATGTCCTACATAGACACAGCTAGGATGTCCTACAAAGACACAGCGAGGATGTCCTACAAAGATACAGCGAGGATGTCCTACAAAGACACAGCGAGGATGTCCTACAAAGACACAGCGAGGATGTCCTACAAAGACACAGGGAGGATGTCCTACAAAGACACAGCGAGGATGTCCTACAAAGATACAGCGAGGATCTCCTACAAAGACACAGCGAGGATCTCCTACAAAGACACAGCGAGGATGTCCTACAAAGACACAGCGAGGATGTCCTACAAAGACACAGCGAGGATGTCCTACAAAGACACAGCGAGGATGTCCTACAAAGACACAGCGAGGATGTCCTACAAAGACATAGCGAGGATGTCCTACAAAGACACAGCGAGGATGTCCTACAAAGACACAGCGAGGATCTCCTACAAAGACACAGCGAGGATCTCCTACAAAGACACAGCGAGGATGTCCTACAAAGACACAGCGAGGATGTCCTACAAAGACACAGCGAGGATGTCCTACAAAGACACAGCGAGGATGTCCTACAAAGACACAGCGAGGATGTCCTACAAAGACACAGCGAGGATCTCCTACAAAGACACAAAGAGGATGTCCTACAAAGACACAGCGAGAATGTTCTACAAAGACACAGCGAGGATGTTCTACAAAGACACAGCGAGGATGTCCTACAAAGACACAGCGAGGATGTCCTACAAAGACACAGCGAGGATGTCCTACAAAGACACAGCGAGGATGTTCTACAAAGAGACAGCGAGGATCTCCTACAAAGACACAGGGAGGATGTCCTACAAAGACACAGCGAGGATGTTCTACAAAGAGACAGCGAGGATGTCCTTCAAAGACACAGCGAGGATCTCCTACAAAGACACAGCGAGGATGTTCTACAAAGACACAGCGAGGATCTCCTACAAAGACACAGCGAGGATGTTCTACAAAGACACAGCGAGGATGTCCTACAAAGACACAGCGAGGATCTCCTACAAAGACACAGCGAGGATCTCCTACAAAGACACAGCGAGGATGTTCTACAAAGACACAGCGAGGATCTCCTACAAAGACACAGCGAGGATGTTCTACAAAGACACAGCGAGGATGTCCTACAAAGACACAGCGAGGATCTCCTACAAAGACACAGCGAGCATGTCCTACAAAGACACAGCGAGGATGTCCTACAAAGACACAACGAGGATGTCCTACAAAGACACAGCGAGGATGTCCTACAAAGACACAACGAGGAACTCCTACAAAGACACAGCGAGGATCTCCTACAAAGACACAGCGAGGATCTCCTACAAAGACACAGCGAGGATGTCCTACAAAGACACAACGAGGAACTCCTACCAAGACACAGCGAGGATGTCCTACAAAGAGACAGCGAGGATGTCCTACAAAGACACAGCGAGGATGTCCTACAAAGACACAGCGAGGATGTCCTACAAAGACACAGCGAGGATGTCCTACAAAGACACAAAGAGGATGTCCTACAAAGACACAGCGAGAATGTTCTACAAAGACACAGGGAGGATGTCCTACAAAGACACAGCGAGGATGTCCTACAAAGACACAGCGAGGATGTCCTACAAAGACACAGCGAGGATGTTCTACAAAGAGACAGCGAGGATCTCCTACAAAGACACAGCAAGGATGTCCTACAAAGACACAGCGAGGATGTCCTACAAAGACACAGCGAGGATGTCCTACAAAGACACAGCGAGGATGTCCTACAAAGACACAGCGAGGATGTCCTACAAAGACACAACGAGGAACTCCTACCAAGACACAGCGAGGATGTCCTACAAAGACACAGCGAGGATGTCCTACAAAGACACAGCGAGGATCTCCTACAAAGACACAGCGAGGATGTCCTACAAAGACACAAAGAGGATGTCCTACAAAGACACAGCGAGAATGTTCTACAAAGACACAGGGAGGATGTCCTACAAAGACACAGCGAGGATGTCCTACAAAGACACAGCGAGGATGTCCTACAAAGACACAACGAGGAACTCCTACAAAGACACAGCGAGGATCTCCTACAAAGACACAGCGAGGATCTCCTACAAAGACACAGCGAGGATGTCCTACAAAGACACAACGAGGAACTCCTACCAAGACACAGCGAGGATGTCCTACAAAGAGACAGCGAGGATGTCCTACAAAGACACAGCGAGGATGTCCTACAAAGACACAGCGAGGATGTCCTACAAAGACACAGCGAGGATGTCCTACAAAGACACAAAGAGGATGTCCTACAAAGACACAGCGAGAATGTTCTACAAAGACACAGGGAGGATGTCCTACAAAGACACAGCGAGGATGTCCTACAAAGACACAGCGAGGATGTCCTACAGAGACACAGCGAGGATGTCCTACAGAGACACAGCGAGGATGTCCTACAAAGACACAGCAAGGATGTCCTACAAAGACACAGCGAGGATGTCCTACAAAGACACAGCGAGGATGTCCTACAAAGACACAGCGAGGATGTCCTACAAAGACACAGCGAGGATGTCCTACAAAGACACAACGAGGAACTCCTACCAAGACACAGCGAGGATGTCCTACAAAGACACAGCGAGGATGTCCTACAAAGACACAGCGAGGATCTCCTACAAAGACACAGCGAGGATGTCCTACAAAGACACAAAGAGGATGTCCTACAAAGACACAGCGAGAATGTTCTACAAAGACACAGGGAGGATGTCCTACAAAGACACAGCGAGGATGTCCTACAAAGACACAGCGAGGATCTCCTACAAAGACACAGCGAGGATGTCCTACAGAGACACAGCGAGGATGTCCTACAGAGACACAGCGAGGATGTTCTACAAAGACACAGCGAGGATGTTCTACAAAGAGACAGCGAGGATGTCCTACAAAGACACAGCGAGGATGTTCTACAAAGACACAGCGAGGATCTCCTACAAAGACACAGCGAGGATGTTCTACAAAGACACAGCGAGGATGTCCTACAAAGACACAGCGAGGATCTCCTACAAAGACACAGCGAGGATGTTCTACAAAGAGACAGCGAGGATGTCCTACAAAGACACAGCGAGGATGTCCTACAAAGACACAGCGAGGATGTCCTACAAAGACACAGCGAGGATGTCCTACAAAGACACAGCGAGGATGTCCTACAAAGACACAGCGAGGATGTCCTACAAAGACACAGCGAGGATGTCCTACAAAGACACAGCGAGGATGTCCTACAGAGACACAGCGAGGATCTCCTACAAAGACACAGCGAGGATGTTCTACAAAGACACAGCGAGGATGTCCTACAAAGACACAGCGAGGATGTCCTACAAAGACACAGCGAGGATGTCCTACAAAGACACAGGGAGGATGTCCTACAAAGACACAGCGAGGATGTCCTACAAAGACACAGCGAGGATGTCCTACAAAGACACAGCGAGGATGTCCTACAGAGACACAGCGAGGATCTCCTACAAAGACACAGCGAGGATGTTCTACAAAGACACAGCGAGGATGTCCTACAAAGATACAGCAGAGATGTCCAATAAAGACACAGCGAGGATGTCCTACAAAGACACAGCGAGGATGTTCTACGAAGGCGGATAGTATGACTGGGGTGTACTCACCATTCAGCTGTACAGAGTCCGTACTTCCCGGAAAATTATTCCCAACCAGATCCGTCAGATAATGCCGATATCTGCAAATAAGACAGCAGAGAAGAACACAATGTGTGCGTGAGAAAAACAGGAAGGTGGGGGGGGGGGTGGAGGACAATGGGGGGGGGGGGAAGACAGGATGATCGATGGGAAGGGAGAGGAGAGAGGGGTCCAGAAGGGGTGACTTCTGCACAAGACAACTTACTTGGCCAATCGATGAAGAGGAAGGTCCAGAAGTTCTTCCAGGGTTTTGCCTTGAAATTCTGGACGCGATTCTTGCAATTTCTTAAAACGTGCAAAAGATTTATTCTTCTTTGTCTGGGTCTAAAATGAAAACATTAATCCAGAGAGATGGCATTTCCATACAGAGAGAGAGAGAGACACACACGAGTCCAGCAATTCCATACAGAGAGAGAGGAGAGAGAGAGAAGGGTCCGGCATTTCCATGCAGAGAGAGAGAGAGAGAGATGGGTCCGGCATTTCCATACAGAGAGAGAGAGAGAGACACACACGAGTCCAGCAATTCCATACAGAGAGAGAGGAGAGAGAGAGAAGGGTCCGGCATTTCCATGCAGAGAGAGAGAGAGAGACACACACGAGTCCAGCAATTCCATACAGAGAGAGAGGAGAGAGAGAGAAGGGTCCGGCATTTCCATGCAGAGAGAGAGAGAGAGAGATGGGTCCGGCATGTCTATACAGAGAGAGAGAGACAGGTCTGGCATTTCCATACAGAGAGAGAGAGAGAGAGACGGGTCCGGCATTTCCAGAAAGAGAGAGAGATGGGTCTGACATTTCCACACAACACTCCTCACCTGTACAGCCTGAGATCCCACCTCTCACCTGTAAAGCCTGAGATCCTACCTCTCACCTGTACAGCCTGAGATCCTACCTCTCACCTGTAAAGCCTGAGATCCTACCTCTCACATGTACAGCCTGAGATCCCACCCCTCACCTGTACAGCCAGAGATACCACCCTTCACCTATACAGCCAGAGATCCCACCCCTCACCTGTACAGCCCGAGATCCCACCCCTCACCTATACAATCAGAGATCCCACCCCCTCAACTTTACAGCCTGAGATCCCACGTCTCACCTGTACAGCCTGAGATCCCACCCCCTCATCTGTACAGCCAGATATACCACCCCTCACCTATACAGCCTGAGATCCCACCCCCTCACCTGTACATTCCGACATCCCACCCCCTCACCTGTACACCAGAAATAACACTTCTCTCCTGTTCAGCCCAAGATCCCACCCCCTCCCCTGTACAGCCAGAAATCCCACCCCCTCTCCTGCATAGCCAGAGATCGCACCCCCCTCACCTGTACAGCCAGAGATCCCACCCCCCTCACCTGTACAGCCAGAGATCCCACCCCCTCTCCTGCACAGCCAGAGATCCCACCTCCTCTCCTGCACAGCCAGAGATCCCACCTCACCTGTACACCAGAAATATCACTCCTCGCCTCTACAGCCCAAGATCTCACCCCTCACCTGTACAGCCAGAGATCCCACCCCCTCACCTGTAAAGCCAGAGATCCCACCCCCTCTCCTGCACAGCCAGAGATCGCACCCCCTCGCCTGTACGCCAGAAATAACTGGATTTTTGTAAGAACTTACCATAAAATACTTTTCTCTGAAGTCCATTGACAGATGCAGCTCTCATACTTCTTATCCATTCGGTTATGCTGCCCCCTGCAGGAGTAGTTCTAGGTAGGAAAAAAAGCAATTCACTGCTCCCGGGGCTGTCCCCATAGGCATAACCCACACATTCTGCTCCAGCAAACCAGTTTTGTTGCAAGCAGTGAAAAAAAATTACAAAAACCATCCGCATATCAGAAGGGTGGGTGCTGCGTCTGTCAATGGACTTCAGAGAAAAGGATTTTAGGGTAAGTTCTTTCAAAAATCCAGTTTTCTCTATCATCCATTGACAGACGCAGCTCTCATACTTCTTATCCATTGGGACGTCCCAAAGCAGTGTAGGCATGAGGGGTGGGGAGAACGCAACCAGATAGTAACGTAAACTCCAAAGGCTAAACTTAGCCAACTGGGTAACATAAAGCTCAATTAAACAGGAGCTCCCCCATGAAAGAAAAACCCCTAAAGAGAAAAAAAAATTTCTCTTATGAAAACGGCAGCCTACAAAATCTTGCGGCCAAAGGAAGCAACTGAAGATGCCAAAAAATCTAACTTGTAGAATTTTGTAAAAGTCTGCACAGACGACCAAGTTGTTGCTTTCCAAACCTGCACTACTGAGGCCTGATGGCGAAAAGCCCAAAAGGGAACTCAGCATTCTAATGCGCCTTCACAGGGAAAGAAGGAACCTGATTCTTGAATGAATAAGCCCGAACAACGGTCTGCCTGATCCATCTGGATATGGTCGCAGCAGACGCAGCCAAACCTTTTCGAGGTCCTTCAGTAAGCACAAAGAGAGAGTCCGATTTCCTAAAAGACTCAGATAACGTCAGATAAACCCTTATCGCCTGAAACACATCCAGAGAGTGCAAGGCAACTTACTTGGGATGCTTGGGCTTAGGACATAGGGAAGGCAACACAATGTCTTCATTGAGATAAAAATCCGACACCACCTTAGGGAGAATAGAAGGACTAGGACGGAGTACCACTTTATCTCTGTGGACCACACAATAAGGCGAACGACAGGACAGCGCCGCCAACTCAGACACTCTGCGAGCAGAAGTAATAGCCACCAGAAAGGCAACAGAGAAATCTCCCAAATATTCTCAAAAGGAGGCTTTTGAAGAACAGACAAAACTAGATTGAGATCCCACGGAGGCAACGGGATCTCCTCTGAGGAGCCAGATGACGCACCCCCTGAATAAAAGTGCGAATCAAGCTATTAGTAACCAAGGGACGTTGGAAGTAAATAGCCAAGGTCGACACCTGACCCTTGATATTGCCCAAAGCCAACCACTGCTCAACCCCTTTCTGTAAAAAGGCCAAAACTCTAGCTATATAAACAAGCGAGGGTGCAGGTGCAGCGATTCATACCATGAAATGTACGATTTCCACGTACGATGATAGATCTTCCTGGAAGGTTGATTTCCTGGCCCTTCAAAAGTGTAGTAATGACCAAGTCAGAAAGACCTCTATGCCTCAACACCTTGCTTTCAACAGCCACGCCATTAAAGCCAGCGACCGTAAAGCAGGATGGAAGATCGGTCCCTGGGACTGCAGATCCTCCCGCAGAGGAAGTCTCCATGGAGGATCCACAACCATATTTACTAGGACTGTGTACCAAGACCGCCGAGGCTAGTCTGGGGCCACCAGAATGACCGGAATTCCTTCCACCGCCACCCTGCGAAGAAACCTCGGCAGAATGAGCGGAGGGTAGGCATAATCAGCGGATACTGGCTCCAAGGAGCCACCAAAGCGTCTGTTGCGTTTGCCAGAGGATCCCGAGACCTGGCCACAAACCTCTGGACGCTGTAAGATTCTGGTACCCTTGGTACCCTTATTTCCCATTTCTACCTTAATATTGCGTCCCACCTTGCTAACTAGGTGGAATGCATACACCTTTAAGAACAATGACATCATTGCCGAGCGCCGCTATAAGCGGCTATTTCAATCGCCGGTTTTCTCTCACTCATTGCTCGTTCAAACCGCATGCTTGACCAGTCTTGTCCAATGCTGCCGGAGCTTCTAGCTATTCCTTTGACTGAAAAAAAACGGAACCTCGCTACCGATCCCGTATCTCGCTACCGGATCACTCTCTTGCTACTGGACCTTGCTACTACTAACCCAACTAGTGATAAGTACCCCACAGGGGATTTCTTCCTAACTAACTTACACTATCTACCTCTGCATACTAAAGGACTGTTACTATGTAAGCACTATTTCTATCATCTGCATAACTTCATAGATTGCTAGCTCTTGAGCCTACCATCATCTACATCATTGCACTAGGTTACTCTCTCTTGTATACTTCATCTGCTGTCCCCTACCACCTGTTACTATACATGATTGCTAAACCTATCTGCATACTACCTATCATCACCTACCACTCTCCTGAATATTACTACTGAGTGCTCACCATTTCTAACGCCTGTCTCTCACCTCTATTCTATCATATACATCCTATCACTCCAGGAACATCATATTGAGTGTATGTATATTTGCATAAAGCAGGCTGTGCACGGTGATGAGTCCTGAGAGTTGGATATGTTTGTTCAACACATCTCTACATGACTACTGAGTGTAATAATTCTGCAGCTACAAATCCATTAACTAACAAAAAACGCAAGAGCGTTACAGACGCAAACAGATCCACCTCTGGAATCCCCCACCGGGCACACAGGAGATGAAACACCTCCAGATGAAGAGACCATTCCCCTTGATCCAGCACCTGACGACTCAGGTAATCCTCCTACCAATTCTCCACACCCGGAATATGGACTGCGGAAAGAGACGGAAACATTGTCTTCTGCCCATACCAGAATCTCGGCCACCTCCTTGGCCGTCAGGACTCTCTTGGTGCCCCCTTAATGATTGATGTAAGCCACAGCCGTGGCAATGTCCGATTGTATCCGAACCGGAGAACCGTGTAGCCGACTCGTCCAGGGGAACAGGCACAGCTTGATCGCTCTGAGTGCCAAAATATAGATTGGCAAGGAATACTCTTCTGTCGGCCAAGTCAACTGGGCACAGAGCTTCCCCAGCACTTCACTCCAGCCTGACAGGCTGGTGTCCATGGTGACCACCGTCCAGAACAGCGGCAGGAAGGACTTGCCCTGACACAAAGCTGGCGACTGGATCCACCAGGATAGAGCTTACCTCGTGAGATGGCTCAAACAAATCTTCTGGCCCAACGAGCGAGGGTCCCTGTTCCATTTTGAAAGAATCTCTTTCTGCAGAGGCATTGAGTGAGACTGAGCAAACGAGACCACCTCAAAGGTCGATACCATCAGACTCAGGGCCCTCATGCAAGTCCGTAGGGAAGACCAATCGGTTTCCATCAGCAACCTGATCGCCCCTTCCAACTTCTGAAGCTTTTTCAAGGGAAGAAATACCTTCGTCAGGGCGGAGTTGAGAGTCAGTCCCAGATAAGTGACCTGTACGGATGGCGTCAGAGCAGATTTTTTTAAATTGATCGTCCACACGGATTCCTGAAAGGTCTGAACTTTGATTGAGATGTTGCCCAACAGATCCGAATTAAAGTCTGCTCGTAACAGGAAATCGTCCAGATATCCCAAGCTTGCAATCCCTCTCTGATGTAACAAGGCCAGCACCGCTGCCAGGACCTTGGTAAAAACTCTGGGAGTTGAGGCGAGACCAAAGGGTAACGCCACAAATTGAAAATGCTCCTCTGCCACCGCAAAGCGGAGGAATCGTTGGTGTCCCTTGAAGATGGGGATGTGCAAGTACGCATCCTTGATATGGAAGGAGGCCAGAAAATCCCCCTGATTCAAAGATGCCACCACCGACTGAATGGACTCCATTCGAAACTTCTGCACCCGCTCAAAGCGGTTCAAAGCCTTGAGGTCCAGGATTGTACGCACCTTGCCCTCCTTTCTGGGCACCGTGAACAGGTTTGAATAGAAACCTTGAAAGCGTTCCGGCGGAGGAACCGGCACAATCACTCCTCGAACAAGGAGATCCTGCACAACCTCCCGGAGACCCTTCAAACGATCCACAGACAGGTGAAGACTTGACTGAAAGAACCTGTTCGCCGGCCGGGACTGAAATTCGATCTTGTACCTGGAATTAATCAGTTTGTGAACCCAATTGTCTTGAACGAAAGAAAGTCCAGGGTTCCTGAAAGAAGCGCAGACGTCCCCCCACCCCATAAACGGGTGAGGCGCCCCTTCATGCTAAAGAGGACTTGTTTGCAGAACCGGACTAAGTGGTCTTGGGCTTACCCCAGGGCTTCTTAGGCCCTCCGGAAGCTCTGAACGGCTTACCTTTTTCTTGTGCCCCGAAGGCACGAAAAAAAAAAGTATATGAGCGGTGAAGGAAGGCTTGAGGAAGAAGAGTACTCTTCCCACCAGTCAGACCCTTGATCAACTCATCCAGCGAGTGGCCAAATAATCGCTCTCCCAGAAAAGTAAGATCTGTCAGGGCTTTCTTGGAAGCCTGGTCAGCCGACAAGCTCTTCACTGAAACCATGCGTCTTAATGCATTCCCCACAGCTGACACTCTGGCCACCAGGGGAGCCGCATCCAAGGACGCATCACACAGGAACACCAGGTCCTGGGCCATCTGGTCCATAAGTTCCATCAGCTCCGGGGGAACTATGTCAGGATCCAAATACCCCTTCAGAACCTTCACCCATTCCGTAACCATCTGTGATACCAAAACAGACACAAAAAACGGTTTCAGAATAGAACCCGCCAAGACATGAAGATGGCGGGAAAGGGATTCAACCCGCCTGTCCACCGGATCCGTAAAAACCTGGGAATCTTCCACAGGCACTATATTAGATTTGTTCAACCTGGAGACCGGATGATCCACCTTGGGCGGTACCGTCCAATGGTTGGAAACCGCCTCAGCAAAGAGATAGTGGCGTTTGAAGCGTGCTTGATGCGCCGCCATTGGTCATTAACAATATCATGAAAATTCTCGGGACAAGGAAAAACCTTGCCCAATTTTTGGGTCTTGCGTGAGCCAAAAGACACCCGCGTCCCCGCCGGTGTGGGCTCATCTGCCATTTTCAAAGTTTCCCTTACTGAAATAATCAGGGCTTTCACCAAAGCGTGTTCCTGCGCCGCAGCTGAAGAGGACAGGTCCTCTTCCCCATCCGATTGTGAGGACAGTGACCCCTCAGGTAGGGGGGCGTCCGTGGCGACCATATAAGTCTCTGAATCAGAGGACCCCACCGATGATGGAGAAGGTAGTGGCTGTTTTCAGCTAGTAACCTTTTTTATTACAAAATCAAACCTGGTCGCCAGGCTTTCCAGTGCTGCTGAAATCGCGGCCAGCGACTGCGAGCCGGAAGGTCCCGTAGTCGCACTAAGGGGGTCTGAGGGTGAATTCACTGCTTGGGACTCCATATTCATTGAAACAGAAAAAAGGAGTACTGTCACTTTAAAGACGCTAGCCGCGGTATGCGGAGTCCCCTTTAAATATATACCGACAACAGAGTGTGCAGGGATATGCCCACAAAGACCCCAGTACTGTAACCCCACCAAAAAAAACCTCCTGAATCGGAGTGTGCGGCAGGAAGTCAGAGTCACAGGATATGACATTAGCCTGGAATGTGAAAGGTCAGCTCCATAGGGCCACACAAAAATGGCTGCCAATGCAAATCAATGGGAAGCACAGGGAGAATGGCTGCCCCATACAAGTCAATGGGAAAAATATATTACATTGCCCACACTAAAGATGGCGGCACCCACGGCATGCCATGTGGTCAGGGACCCCCAATATGAGGGCCCAAGGGATCTACAACCAGACCCATTGGGAAAAAGGTACCATTTGCATCCCCCCCCCCCTTGGACGCCCCAGCTATAGCGCCCCTCAGGGGACGGGAGAGGGGGACAGGGCTGGGTATCCTGACAGGCTAGGGGGATCTTTTGGGAAGTCCAGGTCCCATTATCCCCAGGAGAGGGCCCACCTCCGGGCAGACCACCTCCCACCCAGAGTGGGGGTGCTGCTAGCCGAGAGGTACGCTGCGACTCAGGGTGTTCCAGTTCGTCGCATCCCGGCGAGACATCCACTCGCAAGCTCATCCCCATCCAAAAAGGGGCTCTGTCGCGGCGAGGCCTAGTGCGGGACTATAACCTGCTCACGCTCATAGGCCAGGCTGGGAGACCTTAAGGATCTATATTATCCAGTGTGAAACCTCAGCCGGCATTGCTTGCAGATCACCGGGAGGATCCCCCTGAACACTAACTAGTTAAGTGAGTAATGAGAAATAAAACAAAAATATTCTTAAAAGAATAAAAAAAACTGAGACCGAAGTCCCAGCAGGAAACCTAGATCCTACTCCTTCTCTAGGCAGAAACAAACTGATGTGCTGGAGCAGAGGGTGTGGGTTATGTCTATGGGGACAGGCCCGTGGGCGTGGTGAATTGCTTTTTATCCTGCCGAGAAGTACTCCTACAGGGGGCAGCATAACCCAATGGATAAGAAGTATGAGAGCTGCGTCTGTCAATGGACGATAGAGAAATCACTCCTCGCCTCTACAGCTCGATATCCCGCCCCTCACCTGTACAGCCCGAGATCCCACCCCCAACTGTACAGCCAGAGATCCCACCACCTCACCTGTACGCCAGAAATATCACTCCTCACCTGTTCAGCCCAAGAACCCACCCCTTCACCTGTACAGCCAGAGATCCCACCCCCTCACCTGTACAACCAGAGATCCCACCCCCTCTCCTGAACAGCCCGAGATCCCACCCCCTCACCTGTACAGCTAGAGATCCCACCCCCTCACCTGAACAGCCCGAGATCCCACCCCCTCACCTGTACAACCAGAGATCCTACCCCTCACCTGAACAGCCCGAGATCCCACCCCCTCACCTGTAGCGCCAGAGATCCCACCCCCTCACCTGTACAACCAGAGATCCCACCCCCTCACCTGTACAACCAGAGATCCCACCCCTCACCTGAACAGCCCGAGATCCCACCCCCTCACCTGTACAGCTAGAGATCCCACCCCCTCACCTGAACAGCCCGAGATCCCACCCCCTCACCTGTACAACCAGAGATCCTACCCCTCACCTGAACAGCCCGAGATCCCACCCCCTCACCTGTAGCGCCAGAGATCCCACCCCCTCACCTGTACAACCAGAGATCCCACCCCTTCACCTATACAACCAGAGATCCCACCGCCTCACCTGTATGCCAGAAATATCACTCCTCACCTGTTCAGCCCAAGAACCCACCCCTCACCTGTACAGCCGGAGATCCCACCCCCTCACCTGAACAGCCCGAGATCCCACCCCCTCACCTGTACAGCTCGAGAGCCCACCCCCTCACCTGAACAGCCCGAGATCCCACCCCCTCACCTGCACAACCAGAGATCCCACCCCCTCACCTGAACAGCCCGAGATCCCACCCCCCTCACCTGTAGAGCCAGAGATCCCACCCCCTCACCCGAACAGCCCAAGATCCCACCCCCTCACCTGTACAACCATAGATCCCACCCCTTCACCTATACAACCAGAGATCCCACCGCCTCACCTGTACGTCAGAAATATCACTCCTCACCTGTTCAGCCCAAGAACCCACCCCTCACCTGTACAGCCGGAGATCCCACCCCCTCACCTGTACAACTGGAGATCCCACCCCCTCACCTGTTCAGTCCAAGAACCCACCCCTCACCTGTACAACCAGAGATCTTACCCCCTCACCTGTACAACCAGAGATCCCACCGCCTCACCTGTATGCCAGAAATATCACTCCTCACCTGTTCAGCCCAAGAACCCACCCCTCACCTGTACAGCCAGAGATCCCACCCCCTCACCTGAACAGCCCGAGATCCCACCCACTCACCTGTACAGCCAGAGATCCCACCCCCTCACCTATACAACCAGAGATTCCCACCCCTTCACCTATACAACCAGAGATCCCACCGCCTCACCTGTATGCCAGAAATATCACTCCTCACCTGTTCAGCCCAAGAACCCACCCCTCACCTGTACAGCCAGAGATCCCACCCCCTCACCTGTACAACCAGAGATCCCACCCCCTCACCTGTACAGCCCGAGATCCCACCCCTCACCTGTACAGCCCGAGATCCCACCCCCTTACCTTAACAGCCCGAGATCCCACCGCCTCACCTGTACGCCAGAAATATCACTCCTCACCTGTTCAGCCAGAGATCCCACCCCCTCACCTGTACAACCAGAGATCCCACCGCCTCACCTGCACAGCCAGAGATCCCACCCCCTCACCTGCACAGCCAGAAATATAATTCCTTACCTGTACGGCCTAAGACTACACCCCTCATGTGTATAGGTAGATCCCCCAACCCTCACCTGTAAAGAAGCCTTTCTGCCCCCCCCCCCCACTAGGAAGGGATTGAGTAATGTAATGTAAAGATATATGGGGAATACCTGCACTGCACAACGTGTGGCGTCTATGCAATCCGCGTGCTTCTTATACAGGTGCAAATACTGCGAGAACTTCTCAAACCCAGAGCCAGACGAGTTCCGTTCCAGAGACGTCAGAAGAGACCTACAACATAACACAGAGTCACTGCTCCGCCCCCACACAGTCACTGCTCCGCCCCCTCACAGTCACTGCTCCGCCCCCACACAGTCACTGCTCGACCCCCACACAGTCACTGCTCCACCCCCTCCCACCAGAGACATTAGAAGAGACCTACAACATAACACAGTCACTGCTCCGCCCCCACAGAGTCACTGCTCCGCCCCCACACAGTCACTGCTCCACCCCCTCCCACCAGAGACATCAGAATAGACCGACAACATAACACAGAGTCACTGCTCCGCCCCCACACAGTCACTGCTCCACCCCCACACAGTCACTGCTCCACCCCCACACAGTCACTGCTCTTCCCCCACACAGTCACTGCTCCGCCCTTCTCTCCAACAGAGTCACTGCTCCACCCTCACACAGTCACTGCTCCGCCCCCTCCCACCAGAGACATCAGAAGAGACCTACAACATAACACAGATTTACTGCTCTGGCCCCACACAGCCACTGATCCACCCCCACACAGTCACTGCTCCGCCCCCACACAGTCACTGCTCCGCCCTTTTCCCCACCAGAGTAACTGCTCAACCCTCCTCCTACCAGAGACATCGGAAGAGACCTACAAAATAACACACAGTCACTGCTCCGCCCCCACACAGTCACTGCACCGCCCCCACACAGTCACTGCTCCGCCCCCACACAGTCACTGCACCGCCCCCACACAGTCACTGCACCGCCCCCACACAGTCACTGCTCCACCCCCACACAGTCACTGCTCTTCCCCCACACAGTCACTGCTCCGCCCTTCTCTCCACCAGAGTCACTGCTCCGCCCCCACAGAGTCACTCCTCTGCCCTCCTCCCACCAGAGACATCAGAATAGACCTACAACATAACACAGAGTTGTTGCTACGCCTCCACACAGTCACTGCTCCGCCCCCCCCCCCCACACAGTCATTACTCCACCCTTCTCTCCACCAGAGTCAATTCTCTGCCCCCACAGAGTCACTCCTCTGCCCTCCTCCCACCAGAGACATCAGAATAGACCTACAACATAACACAGATTTACTGCTCTGCCCCCACACAGTCACTGATCCACCCCCACACAGTCACTGCTCCGCCCCCACACAGTCACTGCTCAACCCCCGAGTCACTGCTCCCCCCCACACAGTCACTGCTCAGCCCCACAGAGTCACTGCTCCGCCCCCACACAGTCACTGCTCAACCCCCGAGTCACTGCTTCCCCCCACACAGTCACTGCTCAGCCCCACAGAGTCACTGCTCCGCCCCCACACAGTCACTGCTCAACCCACGAGTCACTGCTCCCCCCCACACAGTCACTGCTCAGCCCCACAGAGTCACTGCTCCGCCCCCACACAGTCACTGCTCAGCCCCACAGAGTCACTGCTCCGCCCCCACACAGTCACTGCTCAGCCCCACAGAGTCACTGCTCCGCCCCCACACAGTCACTGCTCCGCCCCCACAGAGTCACTGCTCCACTTTCTTCCCACCAGATACATCAGAAGAGAACTACAACATAACACAGAGTCACTGCTCCGCCCCCACACAGTCACTGCTCAACCCCCGAGTCACTGCTCCCCCCCACACAGTCACTGCTCAGCCCCACAGAGTCACTGCTCCGCCCCCACACAGTCACTGCTCAGCCCCACAGAGTCACTGCTCTGCCCCCACACAGTCACTGCTCCGCCCCCACAGAGTCACTGCTCCACTTTCTTCCCACCAGATACATCAGAAGAGAACTACAACATAACACAGAGTCACTGCTCCGCCCCCAAACAAACACTGTTCTGCCCCCACAGAGTCACTGCTCCGCTCCCAGAGTCACTGCTCCCTGCTCCTCCCCACCACTGCCTCGCCCTTCTGACCAGAGACCTACAACATAATACAGTTACTGCTCCGCCCCCACACAGTCACTGCTCCACCCCCACAGAGTCACTGCTCCACCTTCCTCCCACCAGAGACATCAGAAGAGATCTACAAGATAACAGAGTCACTGCTCCGCCCCCTTCCCAACCATCCATTACAACTCTTCCCCACCCAATCTCCTCCTCCTCCTGTGACCTATCCCACCACCTACTATACCTGTCCCCACCCAATCCCCTCCTCCTCCTGTGACCTCTCCAACCACCTACTATACCTGTCCCCCACCCAATTTTCTCCTCCTCCTGTGACCACCTCCAACCACCTACTATACCTGTACCCCACCCAATCTCCTCCTCCTCCTGTGACCTATCCAACCACCTACTATACCTGTCCCCCACCCAATCTCCTCCTCCTCCCCCTACGACCTGTCCAACCCCCTACTATACCTGTCCCCCACCCAGTCTCCTCCCCCTCGGCCCTCACCTGTGGACTCGGAGGATGCTGGGAATTGTGCCGCATATACCCTGCTGGGCAATTTTCAGGTTTCCGCAGCGCGCTCTGAAGACTTCATCGTAATACTGGAAGGAGAAGACAGATCTGACTTCATTCACAAAGCTTTATATCAGGAGAACAACCTTCATATTCAGCCATGTGGCTGGAATCTTCGGATTTCATCGTCTGAAAATAACTGTCACTTTTGTGTAATGGAAGGCTCCTTGCGGTGGTGCCAGCCTGGTGAGTGACGTCTATGAAATACATCTGACATTTACACCGATGACATCTGTTTATTAGTGGAACTAAACCCTCCTCTCCTTTATAACCAAGGGAGCTGCCATCTTGTTTGATCTGCGGTTGCCATGGGACTGCACATGTGATCAGTTATGACACCAGCCATCTGATGGCTTAAAAGTTCAGTTGGGAGCACAAGCAACTGTGACATTTATAAGGCTGGGGGCCATGCCCCGATGGATTGCTGGGGGCCGCGCCCCGATGGATTGCTGGGGGCCACGCCCCGATGGCTTGCTGGGGGCCACACCCCAATGGATGGTTGGAGACCACAGTCCAAAAGCTGGAGAGTGCTTTAATCCAGAACAGATAATCTGCATTGCTGCGTCTCTACCTGAGAGGGGCGTCTCTACCTGAGAGGGGGCATCTCTACCTGAGAGGGGGCGTCTTACCTGAGAGGGGGCGTGTTACCTGAGAGGGGGCGTCTTACCTGAGAGGGGGCGTCTTACCTGAGAGGGGGCGTCTTACCTGAGAGGGGGCGTCTTACCTGAGAGGGGGCGTCTCTACCTGAGAGGGGGCATCTTACCTGAGAGGGGCGTCTCTACCTGAGAGGGGCGTTTTTAACCTGAGAGGGGCGTCTCTACCTGAGAGGGGGCGTCTCTACCTGAGAGGGGCGTCTCTACCTGAGAGGGGGCGTCTCTACCTAAGAGGGGCGTCTTACCTGAGAGGGGTGTCTTACCTGAGAGGGAACGTCGCTACCTGAGAGGTGCGTCGCTGCCTGAGATGGGCTTCTCTGCCTGAGAGGGGCGTCTCTACCTGAGAGGGGGCGTCTCTACCTGAGAGGGGAGCGTCTCTACCTGAGAGGGGCGTCTCTACCTGAGAGGGGGCGTCTCTACCTGAGAGGGGCGTCTCTACCTGAGAGGGGGCGTCTCTACCTAAGAGGGGCGTCTTACCTGAGAGGGGTGTCTTACCTGAGAGGGAACGTCGCTACCTGAGAGGTGCGTCGCTGCCTGAGATGGGCTTCTCTGCCTGAGAGGGGCGTCTCTACCTGAGGAGGGTGTCTCTACCTGAGAGGGGGGCGTCTCTACCTGAGAGGGGGGCGTCTCTACCTGAGAGGGGGGCGTCTCTACCTGAGAGGGGGGCGTCTCTACCTGAGAGGGGGCGTCTTACCTGAGAGGGGCGTCTCTACCTGAGCGGGGGCGTCTTACCTGAGAGGGGCGTCTCTACCTGAGAGGTGCGTCTCTACCTGAGAGGGGGCATTTTACCTGAGAGGGGGCGTCTCTACCTGAGAGGTGCGTCTCTACCTGAGAGGGGCGTCGCTACCTGAGAGGTGCGTCTCTACCTGAGAGGGGCGTCTCTACCTGAGAGGGGCGTCTCTACCTGAGAGGGGTGTTGCTACCTGAGAGGGGCGTCTCTACCTGAGAGGGGCGTCGCTACCTGAGAGGGGGCGTCGCTACCTGAGAGGGGGCGTCTTTACCTGAGAGGGGGGCGTCTCTACCTGAGAGGGGGCGTCTCTACTTTAGAGGGGGCGTCTTTACCTGAGAGGGGGGTGTCTCTACCTGAGAGGGGGCGTCCTTTACCTGAGTGGGGGCGTCTCTACCTGAGAGGGGGCGTCTCTACCTGAGAGGGGGCGTCTCTACCTGAGAGGGGCGTCTCTACCTGAGAGGGGCCGTCTCTACCTAAGAGGGGCGTCTTACCTGAGAGGGGAGTCTCTACCTGAGAGGTGCGTCGCTACCTGAGAGGTGCGTCGCTACCTGAGAGGTGCGTCTCTACCTGAGAGGGGCGTTGCTACCTGAGAGGGGCGTCTCTACCTGAGAGGGGCGTCTTTACCTGAGAGGGGGCGTCTCTACCTGAGAGGGGGCGTCTTTACCTGAGAGGGGGCGTCTTTACCTGAGAGGGGGCGTCCTTTACCTGAGTGGGGGCGTCCTTTACCTGAGTGGGGGCGTCGCTACCTGAGATGGGCTTCTCTGCCTGAGAGGGGCGTCTCTACATGAGGAGGGCGTCTCTACCTGAGAGGGGGGCGTCTCTACCTGAGAGGGGGGCGTCTCTACCTGAGAGGGGGGCGTCTCTACCTGAGAGGGGGGCGTCTCTACCTGAGAGGGGGGCGTCTCTACCTGAGAGGGGGGCGTCTCTACCTGAGAGGGGGGGCGTCTCTACCTGAGAGGGGGGCGTCTCTACCTGAGAGGGGGGGCGTCTCTACCTGAGAGGGGGGCATCTTACCTGAGAGGGGGGCGTCTTACCTGAGAGGGGCGTCTCTACCTGAGAGGGGGCGTCTTACCTGAGAGGGGGCGTGTGACAGTATTCACCGCCACTGGAATTTAAAGACGGATAAGTCATGGGGCTAATGGAGTCTTGCCTCTAGCCTAGAAGCTAAACCTTTATTCCTGTAAACTGTAAGGTACAGGAAGTCCACTCCTTATATGGGCATCCAGGAACTGGTAGAGACAGCATGGCTGCTAATCATTGAAGTGCTTTTGTCTAAAATAGGGTCTGAGACACCTTTTCCATTCACCTATTGTTAACTGTGCTAATGAGCTCACCTGTCTGTCTGTCTGCTTTCAGAGAAACTTATAGGAATGTTGATTAGATGCTAAGGGGGAGGGGGGATTGTCTCACATTGTATATTTTGTAGACTGTATGAGAGTGTAAAACTCTGTTCCTATTGGATGGTGAATATTATGTTCAGTCTTCAACAAGGTCCATCTGGGTGGTAACTTTGTGGGTGAAAACTGTATATAAGTCTTGTTCAATAAAGTTGTTGAGAGTTCCTTCACCTCAATCTAGGGTCCTGTCTCTTATTGGGGGAATCTGCGGCAAGGGATTGCTATGTCCTCCATACTCCCTTAGAGAATCACTGAGCTCTTGTAAGAGCTTGTGTGGAGCTTGTTCTGCTGCACTCTCTGGGGAAAGAGAGGTTCACCCACAGGAACCTGGAGCCTTGTCGTAGGTCCAGGGTGGGTAGGAGATGCCAAGACCCTAGCCAAGCTGCGGCGGTTTGTGGGGTCTGAAGTGGTTACGGTGTCTGGTGGAGTGCTTGGAGCCCTCGGAAAGCACTAGGAGCATCTGTCAACGGAGGTACCTGCTCAGGGGTGTCCTGTTCCGTTACAGGGCGTCTTACCTGAGAGGTGCGTCTCTACCTGAGAGGTGCGTCGCTACCTGAGAGGGGCGTCTCTACCTGAGAGGGGCGTATTACCTGAGAGGTGCGTCTCTACCTGAGAGGGGCGTCGCTACCTGAGAGGGGCGTCGCTACCTGAGAGGGGGCGTCTTTACCTGAGAGGGGGGCGTCTCTACCTGAGAGGGGGCATCTCTACCTGAGAGGGGGTGTCTCTACCTTAGAGGGGGCGTCTTTACCTGAGAGGGGGGCGTCTCTACCTGAGAGGGGTGTCGCTACCTGAGAGAGGTGTCTCTGCTTGAGAGGGGCTTCTTACCTGAGAGAGGCGTCTCTACCTGAGAGGGGCGTCTCAACCTGAGAGGGGCGTCTCTACCTGAGAGGCGCGTCTCTACCTGAGAGGGGCGTCTCTACCTGAGAGGGGCGTCTCAACCTGAGAGGGGCGTCTCTACCTGAGAGGTGCGTCTCTACCTGAGAGGGGCGTCTCTACCTGAGAGGGGCGTCTCAACCTGAGAGGGGCGTCTCTACCTGAGACGTGTGTCTCTACCTGAGAGGGGCGTCTCTACCTGAGAGGGGCGTCTCAACCTGAGAGGGGCGTCTCAACCTGAGAGGGGCGTCTCTACCTGAGAGGGGCGTCTCTTCCTGAGAGGGGCGTCTCTACCTGAGAGGGGCGTCTCTACCTGAGAGGGGCGTCTCTACCTGAGAGGGGTGTCGCTACCTGAGAGGGGCGTCTCTACCTGAGAGGGGCGTCGCTACCTGAGAGGGGCGTCGCTACCTGAGAGGGGGCGTTGCTACTTGAGAGGGGGCGTCTCTACCTGAGAGGGGGCGTCTCTACCTGAGAGGGGGCGTCTCTGCCTGAGAGGGGGCGTCTCTGCCTGAGAGGGGCGTCTCTGCCTGAGAGGAGCTCAGCATGGAATTCTGAAGGGTGTGAAAGAGTAACAGTGAAGGACCTGAGGTCTCATGGACCTGCCCAGTCCATTATAAGTAGGCAGTTGATGAAGGGACGGCGGGTTTAGCGACGGGGGGGGGAGGGTCTATCATCTGACAGTTAATTGGAACCCCGGAGAATTACCTCCTCCTGCCAATGGGTCTTTACTTCAAGAGGAGCTCCAGTCTCCCTAAAAAAATCCTGTAGCTGCTGACTTTTATTAGAAGGACTCTTCCCTGTCCAGGGATCCAGCGATGTCCTCACCTCAGCCAATTCTTCAATGCGCTTCGGGTGCAGGCGCCGGGATCTTAGGTAAGGGAAGCCGGCAGTGAAGTCTTCCGGCTTTATAGCCGGGTTTCCTACTCCGCATTCACAAGCCGCGCTTCGCTTTGTGAATGGTCCTGCAGTCTTCTGGGACCTGTGATGTGTCCCAGAGGGCTGCAGGGGGAAGGGGAGGGGCCAAACTTCAGCACAGATGGCCACAGCAAAACCAGGTTTAATGTGTAAGAAATCCCAAACTAGATGGGATAACATAGCGCTTGCTGGTAAGAACAGGGACAGGTGGGGATAAAATTACAATTAAAAAGGCTAAGATCATAAATATCTAAATTCTATACCCTTAAAATATATATATATATATATACAGTGAATAATTGGATAAATATATAGCAATATAAATAATGTGCCAAGTGAAATCCAAAATAGTTCATAGGTGACTCAGTGATAAATAATCCAAAAGAGTGCCAATAAAAGTGCTTGGTGCTGGATCCTCCAATGGTCCAGGAAATCCAATTATACAGGTGACTTCAAAAAGGATTAGGTGTAAACTCACCAGATATGGTGGCTCTCAACTGCCTTACGACAAAGAGACCAATAATGCTTTTATGACCTTCCAGGTCAGGGAGATGGTAACTGCTGGGCTCTGATCCCTCTCGACCGGAATCCCCCATGCTAGGCCAATAGGGTCCTCAAGGTCCTCCAGGTTAGATTAGGGGAACAAAATAAACAAGCTCCGGATGGTGCAGTACCATTTAGGTTATGTTCCTATATTTACTCCTTCACTGGTAAAGCTGTAAGCGTATAGAACTCCCAAAGGATCCCGACATGTTTCGCAGAGAACCGCTTCTTCAGGGAAATGGGACAACAAAACAGCAAAAGACAATAATTACCGCTTTAGGCCGTCCAAGATCAGTGGTAGCGGCCGGGAAGCTTCCGTGTTCCACGGCCTCCTTCCCCAGAGAGTGCAGCAGAACAAGCTCTTACAAGAGCTCAGTGATTCTCTAAGGGAGTATGGAGGACATAGCAATCCCTTGCAGCAGATTCCCCCAATAAGAGACAGAACTCTAGATTGAGGGTGAAGGAACTCAGCACAACTTTATTGAACAAGAAACAGACTTATATACAGTTTTCACCCACAAGGTTACCGCCCAGATGGACCTTGTTGAAGACTGAACATAATATTCACCATCCAATAGGAACAGAGTTTTACACTCTCATACAGTCTACAAAATATACAATGTGAGACAATCCCCCCTCCCCCTTAGCATCCAATCCACATTCCTATAAGTTTCTCTTAAGGCAGACAGACAGAACAATGGGAGGTCATTAACACTTAACAATGAGACAGGGCAATCCACATTCCCTCCCAATACACAACAAAAGGAAAACCTGTCTGACATTGAAAGATATGTAATATACACAGCATTTAGGAAGAACAGATTTCATGGCAAATGGGAATAAATCTTTATATTTCTATATGGAGATATTGCTGGCAAATATGAAGAAATCCAAACCATTACTTATCTGTCTTTAAATTCCAGTGACGGTGAATACTGTCACAGTGTCTATGATGAGGAAATCCAAACCTCCATCTATGAGGAGGAGATCCCAACCTTCCTCTATGACGAGGAGATCCCAACCTCCGTCTATGATGAGGAGATCCCAACCTCCGTCTATGATGAGGGAATCCCAACCTCCGTCTATGACGAGGAGATCCCAACCTCCGTCTATGATGAGGGAATCCCAACCTCCATCTATGAGGAGGAGATCCCAACCTTCCTCTATGACGAGGAGATCCCAACCTCCGTCTATGACGAGGAGATCCCAACCTCCGTCTATGACGAGGGGATCCCAACCTCCGTCTATGACGAGGAGATCCCAACCTCCATCTATGATGAGGAGATCCCAACCTCTGTCTATGAGGAGAGGATCCCAACCTCCATCTATGAGGAGAGGATCCCAACCTCCGTCTATGACGAGGGGACCCCAACCTCCGTCTATGACAAGGAGATCCCAACCTTCGTCTATGACGAGGAGATCCCAACCTCTGTCTATGACGAGGAGATCCCAACCTCCGTCTATGACGAGGAGATCCCAACCTCCATCTATGACAAGGGGATCCCAACCTCCGTCTATGACGAGGAGATCCCAACCTCCGTCTATGACGAGGAGATCCCAACCTCCGTCTATGACGAGGAGATCCCAACCTCCATCTATGACGAGGAGATCCCAACCTCCGTCTATGACGAGGAGATCCCAACCTCCATCTATGACAAGGGGATCCCAACCTCCATCTATGACAAGGGGATCCCAACCTCCGTCTATGACAAGGGGATCCCAACCTCTGTCTATGACAAGGGGATCCTGTGACAGAACCCACTGTCACTGTGTGTTTTGGAGGGGACTGTGCGCAAGCCTCCTACCGACAGACTATGGGCCGGTTCTGTCACAGATCCCAACCTCTGTCTATGACGAGAGGATCCCAACCTCCATCTATAACAAGGGGATCCCAACCTCCATCTATGACGAGAGGATCCCAACCTCCATCTATGACGAGGAGATCCCAACCTCTGTCTATAACAAGAGGATCCCAACCTCCATCTATGAGGAGGGGATCCCAACCTCCGTCTATGACGAGGGGATCCAAACCTCTGTCTATGATGTGGGGATCCAAACCTCCGTCTATGACGAGGAGATCCCAACCTCCATCTATGACAAGGGAATCCCAACCTCTGTCTATGACGAGGGGATCCAAACCTCCGTCTATGACGAGGAGATCCCAACCTCCATCTATGAGGAGGGGATCCCAACCTCCATCTATGATAAGGGGATCCCAACCTCCGTCTATGAGGAGGGGATCCCAACCTCCATCTATGATAAGGGGATCCCAACCTCCATCTATGACAAGGGGATCCCAACCTCCGTCTATGATAAGAGGATCCCAACCTCCGTCTATGATAAAAGGATCCCAACCTCTGTCTATGATAAGAGGATCCCAACCTCCGTCTATGACAAGGGGATTCCCACCTCCATCTATTATAAGAGGATCCCAACCTCCATCAATGACGAAGAGATCCCAACCTCCGTCTATGACGAGAGGATCCCAACCTCCGTCTATGACGAGGAGATCCCAACCTCCATCTATGACAAGAGGATCCCAACCTCCAACCTTCCTCTATGAGGAGGAGATCCCAACCTCCATCTATTATAAGAGGATCCCAACCTCCATCAATGACGAAGAGATCCCAACCTCCGTCTATGACGAGAGGATCCCAACCTCCGTCTATGACGAGGAGATCCCAACCTCCATCTATGACAAGAGGATCCCAACCTCCAACCTTCCTCTATGATGAGGAGATCCCAGCCTTCGTCTGTAACGGAACAGGACACCCCTGACCGGGTACCTCCGTTGACAGATGCTCCTAGTGCTTCCCGAGGGCTCCAAGCATTCCACCAGACACCGTAGCCATTTCAGACCCCACGAACCGCCGCAGATTGGTTGGGGTCTTGGCATCTCCTACCCACCCTGGACCTACGACAAGGCTCCAGGTTCCTGTGGGTGAACCTCTCCTTCCCCAGAGAGTGCAGCAGAACAAGCTCTTACACAAGCTCTTACAAGAGCTCAGTGATTCTCTAAGGGAGTATGGAGGACCATAGCAATCCCTTGCCGCAGATTCCCCCAATAAGAGACAGAACTCTAGATTGAGGGTGAAGGAACTCAGCACAACTTTATTGAACACGACTTATATACAGTTTTCACCCACAAGGTTACCGCCCAGATGGACCTTGTTGAAGACTGAACATAATATTCACCATCCAATAGGAACAGAGTTTTACACTCTCATACAGTCTACAAAATATACAATGTGAGACAATCCCCCCTCCCCCTTAGCATCCAATCAACATTCCTATAAGTTTCTCTTAAGGCAGACAGACAGAACAATGGGAGGTCATTAACACTTAACAATGAGACAGGGCAATCCACATTCCCTCCCAATACACAACAAAAGGAAAACCTGTCTGACATTGAAAGATATGTAATATACACAGCATTTAGGAAGAACAGATTTCATGGCAAATGGGAATAAATCTTTATATTTCTATATGGAGATATTGCTGGCAAATATGAAGAAATCCAAACCATTACTTATCTGTCTTTAAATTCCAGTGACGGTGAATACTGTCACAGTGTCTATGATGAGGAAATCCAAACCTCCATCTATGAGGAGGAGATCCCAACCTTCCTCTATGAGGAGGAGATCCCAACCTCCGTCTATGACGAGGAGATCCCAACCTCCGTCTATGACGAGGAGATCCCAACCTCCGTCTATGACGAGGGGATCCCAACCTCCGTCTATGACGAGGAGATCCCAACCTCCATCTATGATGAGGAGATCCCAACCTCTGTCTATGAGGAGAGGATCCCAACCTCCATCTATGAGGAGAGGATCCCAACCTCTGTCTAAGACAAGGAGATCCCAACCTCTGTCTATGACGAGAGGATCCCAACCTCCGTCTATGACGAGAGGATCCCAACCTCCGTCTATGACGAGGGGACCCCAACCTCCGTCTATGACAAGGAGATCCCAACCTTCGTCTATGACGAGGAGATCCCAACCTCCGTCTATGACGAGGAGATCCCAACCTCCGTCTATGACGAGGAGATCCCAACCTCCATCTATGACAAGGGGATCCCAACCTCCGTCTATGACGAGGAGATCCCAACCTCCGTCTATGACGAGGAGATCCCAACCTCCATCTATGACGAGGAGATCCCAACCTCTGTCTATGACGAGGAGATCCCAACCTCCATCTATGACAAGGGGATCCCAACCTCCATCTATGACAAGGGGATCCCAACCTCCGTCTATGACAAGGGGATCCCAACCTCTGTCTATGACAAGGGGATCCTGTGACAGAACCCACTGTCACTGTGTGTTTTGGAGGGGACTGTGCGCAAGCCTCCTACCGACAGACTATGGGCCGGTTCTGTCACAGATCCCAACCTCTGTCTATGACGAGAGGATCCCAACCTCCATCTATGAGGAGGGGATCCCAACCTCCGTCTATGACGAGGGGATCCAAACCTCTGTCTATGATGTGGGGATCCAAACCTCCGTCTATGACGAGGAGATCCCAACCTCCATCTATGACAAGGGAATCCCAACCTCTGTCTATGACGAGGGGATCCAAACCTCCGTCTATGACGAGGAGATCCCAACCTCCATCTATGAGGAGGGGATCCCAACCTCCATCTATGATAAGGGGATCCCAACCTCCGTCTATGAGGAGGGGATCCCAACCTCCATCTATGATAAGGGGATCCCAACCTCCATCTATGACAAGGGGATCCCAACCTCCGTCTATGATAAGAGGATCCCAACCTCCGTCTATGATAAAAGGATCCCAACCTCTGTCTATGATAAGAGGATCCCAACCTCCGTCTATGACAAGGGGATTCCCACCTCCATCTATTATAAGAGGATCCCAACCTCCATCAATGACGAAGAGATCCCAACCTCCGTCTATGACGAGAGGATCCCAACCTCCGTCTATGACGAGGAGATCCCAACCTCCATCTATGACAAGAGGATCCCAACCTCCAACCTTCCTCTATGAGGAGGAGATCCCAACCTCCATCTATTATAAGAGGATCCCAACCTCCATCAATGACGAAGAGATCCCAACCTCCGTCTATGACGAGAGGATCCCAACCTCCGTCTATGACGAGGAGATCCCAACCTCCATCTATGACAAGAGGATCCCAACCTCCAACCTTCCTCTATGATGAGGAGATCCCAGCCTTCGTCTGTAACGGAACAGGACACCCCTGACCGGGTACCTCCGTTGACAGATGCTCCTAGTGCTTCCCGAGGGCTCCAAGCACTCCACCAGACACCGTAGCCATTTCAGACCCCACGAACCGCCACAGCTTGGTTGGGGTCTTGGCATCTCCTACCCACCCTGGACCTATGACAAGGCTCCAGGTTCCTGTGGGTGAACCTCTCTTTCCCCAGAGAGTGCAGCAGAACAAGCTCTTACACAAGCTCTTACAAGAGCTCAGTGATTCTCTAAGGGAGTATGGAGGACATAGCAATCCCTTGCCGCAGATTCCCCCAATAAGAGACAGAACTCTAGATTGAGGGTGAAGGAACTCAGCACAACTTTATTGAACAAGACTTATATACAGTTTTCACCCACAAAGTTACCGCCCAGATGGACCTTGTTGAAGACTGGACATAATATTCACCATCCAATAGGAACAGAGTTTTACACTCTCATACAGTGTACAAAATATACAATGTGGGACAATCCCCCCTCCCCCTTAGCATCCAATCAACATTCCTATAAGTTTCTCTTAAGGCAGACAGACAGAACAATGGGAGGTCATTAACACTTAACAATGAGACAGGGCAATCCACATTCCCTCCCAATACACAACAAAAGGAAAACCTGTCTGACATTGAAAGATATGTAATATACACAGCATTTAGGAAGAACAGATTTCATGGCAAATGGGAATAAATCTTTATATTTCTATATGGAGATATTGCTGACAAATATGAAGAAATCCAAACCATTACTTATCTGTCTTTAAATTCCAGTGACGGTGAATACTGTCACAGTGTCTATGATGAGGAAATCCAAACCTCCATCTATGAGGAGGAGATCCCAACCTTCCTCTATGAGGAGGAGATCCCAACCTCCGTCTATGACAAGGAGATCCCAACCTCTGTCTATGATGAGGAGATCCCAACCTCTGTCTATGATGAGGAGATCCCAACCTCCATCTATGACAAGGAGATCCCAACCTTCCTCTATGACAATACATGAAGAATATGGGGGGAGGGGGACCTCACCTTGTTGATGAGTTCCAGCTGTTCCAGGTACTGCCGTTCCGTCATCAGAAGATCTCTGGCTGTGCGACTTCTCTTCCTCTCCCAGCGCTGCCTCTGCTCTTCCACCGTCTTCTCTGTCCGGCCAGCCTCCATCCCACCCAGAGGATCCCCTGATCTCCACCTGGATACAAGGAAGGAGAACCTCTACAGTGATTGGCTCCCGAAACACCAAGCAGAAAAATACCCAACCATTCACCAATAATATGGGAGGGGGAGGGGTTCAGTTCCACACATTTCTAAGTGAAAGCTGCAGCGCCACCCCAAGGCTCCTCTGTGCACTGCGATCCCAACTCTCCGAGAGTCTCCCAGCTGCAGAATACATACACACCCCTCCCCCTATACACCCCCCTCCCTGTATACACCTCCCTCCCCCTCCCTGTATACACTATACACCCCCTCCCCCTCCCTGTATACACTATACACCTCCCTCTCTATATACACTATATTACCAAAAGTATTGGGACGCCTCTCTATATACACTATATTACCAAAAGTATTGGGACCCCTCTCTATATACACTATATTACCAAAAGTATTGGGACCCCTCTCTATATACACTATATTACCAAAAGTATTGGGACGCCTCTCTATATACACTATATTACCAAAAGTATTGGGACGCCTCTCTATATACACTATATTACCAAAAGTATTGGGACGCCTCTCTATATACACTATATTACCAAAAGTATTGGGACGCCTCTCTATATACTCTATATTACCAAAAGTATTGGAACGCCTCTCTATATACTCTATATTACCAAAAGTATTGGGACCCCTCTCTATATACACTATATTACCAAAAGTATTGGGACGCCTCTCTATATACTCTATATTACCAAAAGTATTGGGACGCCTCTCTATATACACTATATTACCAAAAGTATTGGGACGCCTCTCTATATACACTATATTACCAAAAGTATTGGGACCCCTCTCTATATACACTATATTACCAAAAGTATTGGGACGCCGGCCTTTACACACACATGAACTTTAATGGCATCCCAGTCTTAGTCCGTAGGGTTCAATATGGAGTTGGCTCTGCCCTTTACAGCTATAACAGCTTCACCTCTTCTGGGAAGGCCGTCCACAAGGTTTAGGAGTGTCTATGGGAATGTTTCACCATTCCTCCAGAAGAGCATTTGTGAGGTCAGGCACTGATGTTGGAAGAGAAGGCCTGGCTCAGAGTCTCCACTCTAATTCATTCCAAAGGTGTTCTATCGGGTTGAGGTCAGACCAGTCAAGTTCCTCTACTGCAAATTTTAGGGACCTTGCTTTGTGCACTGGTCCAAATCATTTGGTGGAGGGGGGATTATGGTGTGGGGGGAGGGGGGGTTATGACGTGGGGGAGGAGGAATTTTGGTGAGGGGGTGTTTTTCAGGGGTTGGGCTTGGCCCCTTAGTTCCAGTGAAGAGAACGCTTAAGGTGTCAGCATACCAATACATTTTGAACAATTTCATGCTTCCAACTTTGTGGGAGGAGTTTGAGGATGGCCCCTCCCTGTTCCAACATGACTGCGCACCAGTGTACAAAGCAAGGTCCATAAAGACACGGATGAGTGAGTTTGGGGTGGAGGAACTTGACTGGCCTGCACAGAGTCCTGACCTCAACCCGATAGAACACCTTTGGGATGAATTAGAGTGGAGACTATGAGCCAGGCCTTCTCGTCCAACATCAGTGCCTGACCTCACAAATGCACTTCTAGAGACACTCCTAAAACTTGTGGACGGCCTTCCCAGAAGAGGTGAAGCTGTTATAGCTGCAAAGGGCGGAGCCAACTCAATATTGAACCCTACAGACTAAGACTGGGATGCCATTAAAGTTCATGTGTGTGTAAGGCCGGCGTCCCAATACTTTTCACAATAAAGTGTATATAGAGGAGGAGGGGGGTGTATATAGAGGAGGAGGGGGGTGTATATAGAGGAGGAGGGGGGTGTATATAGAGGAGGAGGGGGGTGTATATAGAGGAGGAGGGGGGTGTATATAGAGGAGGAGGGGGGTGTATATAGAGGAGGAGGGGGGTGTATATAGAGGAGGAGGGGGGTGTATATAGAGGAGGAGGGGGGTGTATATAGAGGAGGAGGGGGGTGTATATAGTGGAGGAGGGGGGTGTATATAGAGGAGGAGGGGGGTGTATATAGAGGAGGAGGGGGGTGTATATAGAGGAGGAGGGGGGTGTATATAGAGGAGGAGGGGGGTGTATATAGGAGGAGGAGGGGGGTGTATATATAGGAGGAGGGGGTGTATATAGAGGAGGAGGGGGTGTATATAGAGGAGGAGGGGGGTGTATATAGGAGGAGGAGGGGGGTGTATATAGAGGAGGAGGGGGGTGTATATAGAGGAGGAGGGGTGTATATAGAGGAGGAGGGGGGTGTATATATAGAGGAGGAGGGGGGTGTATATAGAGGAGGAGGGGGGTGTATATAGGAGGAGGAGGGGGGTGTATATAGAGGAGGAGGGGGGTGTATATAGAGGAGGAGGGGGGTGTATATAGGAGGAGGAGGGGGTGTATATAGAGGAGGAGGGGGGTGTATATAGAGGAGGAGGGGGGTGTATATAGAGGAGGTAGGGGGTGTATATATAGGAGGAGGGGGGTGTATATAGAGGAGGAGGGGGGTGTATATAGAGGAGGAGGGGGGTGTATATAGAGGAGGAGGGGGGTGTATATAGAGGAGGAGGGGGGTGTATATAGAGGAGGAGGGGGGTGTATATAGAGGAGGAGGGGGGTGTATATAGAGGAGGAGGGGGGTGTATATAGAGGAGGAGGGGGGTGTATATAGTGGAGGAGGGGGGTGTATATAGAGGAGGAGGGGGGTGTATATAGAGGAGGAGGGGGGTGTATATAGAGGAGGAGGGGGGTGTATATAGGAGGAGGAGGGGGGTGTATATATAGGAGGAGGGGGTGTATATATAGAGGAGGAGGGGGTGTATATAGAGGAGGAGGGGGGTGTATATAGGAGGAGGAGGGGGGTGTATATAGAGGAGGAGGGGGGTGTATATAGAGGAGGAGGGGTGTATATAGAGGAGGAGGGGGGTGTATATATAGAGGAGGAGGGGGGTGTATATAGAGGAGGAGGGGGGTGTATATAGGAGGAGGAGGGGGGTGTATATAGAGGAGGAGGGGGGTGTATATAGAGGAGGAGGGGTGTATATAGAGGAGGAGGGGGGTGTATATATAGAGGAGGAGGGGGGTGTATATAGAGGAGGAGGGGGGTGTATATAGAGGAGGAGGGGGTGAGGGGGGTGTATATAGAGGAGGAGGGGGGTGTATATAGAGGAGGAGGGGGGTGTATATAGAGGAGGAGGGGGGTGTATATAGAGGAGGAGGGGGGTGTATATAGAGGAGGAGGGGGTGTATATAGAGGAGGTAGGGGGTGTATATAGAGGAGGAGGGAGGTGTATATAGAGGAGGAGGGGGGTGTATATAGAGGAGGAGGGGGGTGTATATAGAGGAGGAGGGGGGTGTATATAGGAGGAGGAGGGGGGTGTATATAGGAGGAGGAGGGGGTGTATATAGAGGAGGAGGGGGTGTATATAGAGGAGGAGGGGGTGTATATAGAGGAGGAGGGGGGTGTATATATAGAGGAGGAGGGGGGTGTATATAGAGGAGGAGGGGGGTGTATATAGGAGGAGGAGGGGGGTGTATATAGAGGAGGAGGGGGGTGTATATAGGAGGAGGAGGGGGGTGTATATAGAGGAGGAGGGGGGTGTATATAGAGGAGGAGGGGGGTGTATATAGGAGGAGGAGGGGGTGTATATAGAGGAGGAGGGGGGTGTATATAGAGGAGGAGGGGGGTGTATATAGAGGAGGTAGGGGGTGTATATATAGGAGGAGGGGGGTGTATATAGAGGAGGAGGGGGGTGTATATAGAGGAGGAGGGGGGGGTGATGGGACTCACCGTCACTGGGAGTGAAAGACAAGTACTTAATGGACACTGAGAATGTGGATTGGATTGCTATAAATGGGACAGCGATGTTTATCAGTCATGTATCTCTAGAAATATGAAGATTATTCCGGGCCGGTTTGATTCTGAACATGTTGATTGGTAGAGATAATCACATTGTCCTCTGTTCCATGTTCTTCAATGTCAGAGACGGACAGTCTGTCACTGGTGGTCTCTTCCTATTGTCTGTGTATTGAGGTGTGATGTGGATTCTGGTAAGCCTGTCTGTCCCATTGTTAATTGTTAATGAACTCACATATTGTTCTGTCCAGATGGTTAGATAATTAGTTCAGGTAATTCTATTTCTGTATACAATTTCATCTGCATATGATAATGTATCAGGCAACCCCTGACCTGTGTGTGATAATCTGATCAGGAGGGGGAGGTCCATGCTGTATATAAATTCTGTGTGACTGTTCAATAAAGGAGAAGATTCCAGAACAAGCTAAGTTGTCGGCTAGCTTTGTATGGGGGCGGCTGGAGTATTTGATATCTATGTTCAGACTGACGGAATCACACGCAGTGCGGGTCGCGGTTCGGTTGCAGGGTGTAGAGATATATATAGCAAGGAGCAGGAATGGGGGAGGGAAGGGGAGACGATGATCGCCCTCAGGCACCATTGTGCTCTTCCTGTATGGTGCAGAGACAGCAGAGGGAGGGGCTGTGATGTGATGGGGAGGGGCTGGAACAGGCAGGGTGTGGGAATATGATGTGAAAGGGAGGAGCTGTGATGTGAAAGGGTGGTGCTATGATATGAAGGAGGAGGAGCTATGAAGAGTGTGAAGGGCAGGGTCTCTGACGTGAATGGAAGGAGATTTGATATGAAGGGGAAGGCACTATAATGTGAAGGGGTGGGGCTGTAGTGTGAATGGGAGGGTATGTGATGAGCAAGGGGAGGGGTTGTGATCTGAAGGGGGGTTATGATGTGTAGGGGAAGGGCTGTGGTGTGAATGGGAGGGGCTGTGATGTGAAGAGGAGGGACTGTAAAGTGAAGGGGTGGTGCTATGATATGAAGAGGGATGGGCTGTGAAGAGTTGGGATGTGAAGGGGAGGGGCTGCAACATAAATGGAAGGGGATTTGATACGAAGGGGAAGGCCCTATAATGTGAAGGGGTGGGGCTGTAGTGTGAATGGGAGGGAATTTGATGAGAAGGGGGAGGGGTTGTGATCTGAAGGGGGTTTGTGATGTGTAAGGGAAGGGCTGTAATTTGAATGGGAGGGGCTGTATTGTGAAGGTGTGGTGCTGTAATGTGAAGGGGAGGGGCTGTGATGCGAAGGGGGGCTGTAAAGTGAAGGGGAAGGGCTGTAGTGTGAAGGGGAGGGGTGTAATGTAAAGGGGAGGAGCTGTAGTGTTAAGGGGAGGGGTGTAATGTAAAGGGGAGGAGCTGTAGTGTGAAGGGGAGGGGTGTAATGTAAAGGGGAGGAGCTGTAGTGTGAAGGGGAGGGGCTGTGATGTAAAGGGGAGGAGCTGTAGTGTGAAGGGGAGGGGCTGTGGTGTGAAGGGGAGGAGCTGTAGTGTGAAGGGGAGGGGCTGTGATGTAAAGGGGAGGAGCTGTAGTGTAAAGGGGAGGGGCTGTGATGTAAAGGGGAGGAGCTGTAGTGTGAAGGGGAGGGGCTGTGTTGTGAAGGGGAGGAGCTGTAGTGTGAAGGGGAGGGGCTGTGATGTAAAGGGGAGGAGCTGTAGTGTAAAGGGGAGGGGCTGTGATGTAAAGGGGAGGAGCTGTAGTGTGAAGGGGAGGGGCTGTGGTGTGAAGGGGAGGGGCTGTGATGTGAAGGGGAAGGGCTGTAGTGTGAAGGGGAGGGGCTGTAGTGTGAAGGGGAGGGGCTGTGATGTGAAGGGGAGGAGCTGTAGTGTGAAGGGGAGGGGCTGTGATGTGAAGGGGAGGAGCTGTAGTGTGAAGGGGAGGGGCTGTGATGTGAAGGGGAGGAGCTGTAGTGTGAAGGGGAGGGGTGTAATGTAAAGGGGAGGAGCTGTAGTGTGAAGGGGAGGGGCTGTGATGTGAAGGGGAGGAGCTGTAGTGTAAAGGGGAGGGGCTGTGATGTGAAGGGGAGGAGCTGTAGTGTGAAGGGGAGGGGCTGTGAAGTGAAGTGGTTAAGAAATAATGTAAAGGGGAGGGGCTGTAAGGTGAAGGGGGTGGAGCAGTGATGTAAATGGGAGGGGTTTTGATGTGAAGGGGAGGGGCTGTGATTAAAAGGGGAGGGGCTGTAATGTTAAGGAGAGGGGCTCTAGTGTGAAGGGGAGTGGCTGTGATATAAAAGGGAGGAGCTTTAGTGTGAATCGGAGAGGCTGTAATGTGAAGGGGCGGGGCCGGGATGTCTCCGCCTTCCATAGACTCGCACTGATCTCTCTTCATCATCTTCGCCGATCTCCCCTAGAGGATCACCCCGCCCCCTTCTCCTCCCCTCCCCCCCTCTATCTCCCCTCACCGTCACCCCGAATCTCTCCGCTCACCGATCTTCCCGCCGCTCCATCCAATCACTTCCGGGTCACATGACCGAAATATTCTCTCCACAGCGACACCTACCGACCAATCTATATACTGTATATACTCCTCATCTATATACTGTATATACTCCTCATCTATATACTGTATATACTCCTCATCTATATACTGTATATACCCCTCATCTATATACTGTATATACTCCTCATCTATATACTGTATATACCTCTCATCTATATACTGTATATACTCCTCATCTATATACTGTATATACCTCTCATCTATATACTGTATATACTCCTCATCTATATACTGTATATACCTCTCATCTATATACTGTATATACCCCTCATCTATATACTGTATATACTCCTCATCTATATACTGTATATACCTCTCATCTATATACTGTATATACTCCTCATCTATATACTGTATATACCTCTCATCTATATACTGTATATACTCCTCATCTATATACTGTATATACCCCTCATCTATATACTGTATATACCTCTCATCTATATACTGTATATACTCCTCATCTATATACTGTATATACTCCTCATCTATATACTGTATATACTCCTCATCTATATACTGTATATACCCCTCATCTATATACTGTATATACTCCTCATCTATATACTGTATATACTCCTCATCTATATACTGTATATACCTCTCATCTATATACTGTATATACCTCTCATCTATATACTGTATATACCTCTCATCTATATACTGTATATACTCCTCATCTATATACTGTATATACTCCTCATCTATATACTGTATATACTCCTCATCTATATACTGTATATACTCCTCATCTATATACTGTATATACTCCTCATCTATATACTGTATATACCCCTCATCTATATACTGTATATACCTCTCATCTATATACTGTATATACTCCTCATCTATATACTGTATATACCTCTCATCTATATACTGTATATACCTCTCATCTATATACTGTATATACTCCTCATCTATATACTGTATATACCTCTCATCTATATACTGTATATACTCCTCATCTATATACTGTATATACTCCTCATCTATATACTGTATATACCCCTCATCTATATACTGTATATACTCCTCATCTATATACTGTATATACTCCTCATCTATATACTGTATATACTCCTCATCTATATACTGTATATACCCCTCATCTATATACTGTATATACCCCTCATCTATATACTGTATATACTCCTCATCTATATACTGTATATACCCCTCATCTATATACTGTATATACTCCTCATCTATATACTGTATATACTCCTCATCTATATACTGTATATACCTCTCATCTATATACTGTATATACCTCTCATCTATATACTGTATATACCTCTCATCTATATACTGTATATACCTCTCATCTATATACTGTATATACTCCTCATCTATATACTGTATATACTCCTCATCTATATACTGTATATACTCCTCATCTATATACTGTATATACTCCTCATCTATATACTGTATATACTCCTCATCTATATACTGTATATACTCCTCATCTATATACTGTATATACTCCTCATCTATATACTGTATATACTCCTCATCTATATACTGTATATACCCCTCATCTATATACTGTATATACCTCTCATCTATATACTGTATATACTCCTCATCTATATACTGTATATACCTCTCATCTATATACTGTATATACTCCTCATCTATATACTGTATATACTCCTCATCTATATACTGTATATACCCCTCATCTATATACTGTATATACTCCTCATCTATATACTGTATATACTCCTCATCTATATACTGTATATACTCCTCATCTATATACTGTATATACCCCTCATCTATATACTGTATATACTCCTCATCTATATACTGTATATACTCCTCATCTATATACTGTATATACTCCTCATCTATATACTGTATATACTCCTCATCTATATACTGTATATACCTCCTCATCTATATACTGTATATACTCCTCATCTATATACTGTATATACCTCTCATCTATATACTGTATATACTCCTCATCTATATACTGTATATACTCCTCATCTATATACTGTATATACTCCTCATCTATATACTGTATATACCCCTCATCTATATACTGTATATACCTCTCATCTATATACTGTATATACTCCTCATCTATATACTGTATATACTCCTCATCTATATACTGTATATACTCCTCATCTATATACTGTATATACCTCTCATCTATATACTGTATATACTCCTCATCTATATACTGTATATACTCCTCATCTATATACTGTATATACCTCTCATCTATATACTGTATATACTCCTCATCTATATACTGTATATACTCCTCATCTATATACTGTATATACCTCTCATCTATATACTGTATATACCCCTCATCTATATACTGTATATACTCCTCATCTATATACTGTATATACTCCTCATCTATATACTGTATATACTCCTCATCTATATACTGTATATACCTCTCATCTATATACTGTATATACCTCTCATCTATATACTGTATATACTCCTCATCTATATACTGTATATACTCCTCATCTATATACTGTATATACCTCTCATCTATATACTGAATATAACCCCTCATCTATATACTGTATATACTCCTCATCTATATACTGTATATACTCCTCATCTATATACTGTATATACCTCTCATCTATATACTGTATATACCTCTCATCTATATACTGTATATACTCCTCATCTATATACTGTATATACTCCTCATCTATATACTGTATATACCTCCATCTATATACTGTATATACCCCCTCATCTATATACTGTATATACCTCTCATCTATATACTGTATATACTCCTCATCTATATACTGTATATACCTCTCATCTATATACTGTATATACCTCTCATCTATATACTGTATATACTCCTCATCTATATACTGTATATACTCCTCATCTATATACTGTATATACCTCTCATCTATATACTGTATATACCTCTCATCTATATACTGTATATACTCCTCATCTATATACTGTATATACTCCTCATCTATATACTGTATATACCTCTCATCTATATACTGTATATACCTCTCATCTATATACTGTATATACTCCTCATCTATATACTGT